>NW_027491544.1:637500-697500 GCF_021521415.1 Bidens hawaiensis | reverse complement strand
TGTTGTTTTGTGGTCCATATTTTAAAATAATTAAACTAGTTTCTACAAGGAGTTAAGGTCATTTTAATACATGTGATTTGTTCAATTACGCAACTTTAGTACTGTTTTTTAATGTATTTAAAATTGCTACTTCAAGTTTAAAAAAATTGTCATTTTAGTATCATTTTCTAACCCAGTTTATGTTTCTGTTAAGCCATAGGTAAACTCCTAATTTACATTGTTTTATTTATTTCCTCTTTTCTTTAAAACAATTACCCATGTATATAACGTATTAAAAAAACTAGCTGGGTGTCCACGCGATGCGACGGGTGTTTGAACGCAAACCCTGTTAATCACGTAACACTTATGAGTGTTTATGGTTATGGTTTTGTTTAAAACTGTGAAACAGTTTAAACCGGATATCGGTGTGGTTTCACAGTTGATATTTTTACTTTGGACGGTTGGTCAGTTTCAAAATTTTCAAACCGTAGTCAATGGTTTGGTTCGTGGTTTATATTGAAAACCGGCCATATGAAACCAGACCAGACTATAAATGTTGAATGCATTTTAATTTCTTTCATTATTTAGTATTAGATATGTCTTGTTATATATATCAGATATAGTTAAAATACATTGAACATATTTTTAAATGCAGGTAAACTTGGATATAACAACTTTTTATTAATCTAATGCCAGTATGATTTGTAGCAATCTTAGTTCTTATTATTATTTCGTGCCTTAGGTCTTCCAATTATGTGGCTAAAATTATCATTTTTCATATAGTGATCCTCTAAGGTATCATATTTTTTTATGCTTAGTTAGGATTGATGGTACAGTTAAATTAATAATTATTTTAAACATTTATTATCATAGCTTAGACTGTGAAACCAAACCGGGACCATACCGTAAGTAACAGTTTGGTTTCAATTTTCAATGACTGTGTTATGGTTTTGGACGAAAAAAACGATACTAACGTTAGGCTCACAAGTTTAACTTAAAAACCATCAGAATCGGCATTGAACGCCCCTACGTAACATATTAATTTGTTTAAATTTTAAAAATTATAGCAATATCATATTCAAATTAAAGAGAATAAAATGTTTGTTTTTATGGTATAATTTTTCTATAAAAATATTAACGCGTGAAAAAGTTATTGTCGTTTAAAAATCATGGGTGGGAAGTTAATTTAAAATTGAAATTTTTAAAAACATAATATGGTTAAAGATGATGGGGTAAACTTATAAGTTGGATAAATTATCGTTATGTTTAAAGGACAAGTTTACCCCTATTAACACATGTACTTTAAGCATTAGAATTTGTGAAAGTCTTAAAATTAAGTGTCTTAATTAACATTGTCTCATGCATTATATATAGTATAGATATAGATAAACTTGGATATACCAATTTTATATTAATCTAATTCGAGTATGATTTGTAGCAATCTTGGTTCTTGTTAATATTTCGTGTCTTAAGTCTTCCAATTATGTGGCTAAAAGTATCATTTTTCATATGGTGATCCTCTAAGGTATCATATTTTGTTAATGCTTAGTTAGGATTGATGGTACAGTTAAATTAATAATTATTTTAAACATTTATTATCATAGCTTAAATTGTGAAACCAAACCGAGACCATACCGTAAGTAACAGTTTGGTTTTAATTTTCAATGAATGTGTTACGGTTTTGGACGACAAAAACGATACTAACGTTAGCCTCACAAGTTTTACCTAGAAACCATCAGAATTGGCAATGAACGCCTCTATGTAACTTATTAATTTGTTTAAATTTTAAAACTTATAGCAATATCATATTCAAATTAAAGAGAATAAAATGTTCGTTTTTATGGTATAATTTTTCTACAAAATATTAACGAATGAAAAAGTTATTGTCGTTCAAAAATCATGGGTGGGAAGTTAGTTTAAAATTGAAATTAAAAACATAATATGGTTAAAAATGAGGGGAGAAACTTGTAAACAGGATAAATTATGGTTATGTTTAAAAGACAAATTTACCCCTATTAACACATATACTTTATGCATTAGAATTTGTAAAACTCTTAAAATCAAATGTCTTAATTTACCCTTGTCTCATTCATCATATATAGTATAATATAGATCAACTTGGATATAACAACTTTGTATTAATCTAATTCCCGTATGATTTGTAATAATCTTGGTTCTTGTTGTTATTTCGTGTCTTAGGTCTTCCATTTATGTGGCTAAAATTATCGTTTTTCATATTATGATATTCTAAGGTATCTTATTTTGTTGATGTTTAGTTAGGATTGATGGTATAGTTAAATTAATAATTATTTTAAACATTTATTATCAAAGCTTAAACTGTGAAACCAAACCGGAACCATACCGTAAGTAGCAGTCTTGTTTCAATTTTCAATGACTGTGTTTTGGTTGTGGACGACAAAAAACGATACCAACGTTAGGCTCACAATTAACTTAAAAACCATCAGAATCGGCATTGAACATCCTTACGTAACATATTAATTTTTTAAAATTTTAAAAATTATAGTAATACCATATTCAAATTAAAGAGAATAAAATGTTCATTTTTATATTATAATTTATCTACAAAAATATTAACGCATGAAAAAGTTATTGTCGTTTAAAAATCATGGCTGGGAAGTTAATTTAAAATTGAAATTAAAAACATTTTATGGTTAAAGATGAGAGGGTAAACTTGTAATTTGATAAATTATGGTTATGTTAAAAAGACAAGTTTACCCCTATTAGAGCATTCCCAGCCCGTTCCCTAACATATATTCATATATATCATATAATTACACTAAAAAACACTGTATTTTCTCTCTCCTATTTAATTAAATAAAATTTTTTATACCTTTATCATCATATTTTCTCTCTTTTTCACTTAAAAATACTTTATGAAAATATTAAAAAATTATACAGTATCTACAGTGAATCCCCAAATTTAACTTTCCCATATAAATTTTCTCTCTCATCTACTTACAACCACTCATAACCATACCATATAATTTGCAAATCCTCCTCACATAATTAGGGAACGGATTGAGAATGCTCTTACACATGTAATTTATGCATTAGAATTTGTAAAACTCTTAAAATCAAGTGTCTTAATTTAGCATTGTCTCATGTATTATATATAGTATAGATAAAGATAAACTTGGATATAACAACTTTGTATTAATCTAATTCAAGTATGATTTGTAGCATACTTGGTTCTTGTTATTATTTCGTGTCTTAGGTCTTCCAATTATGTGGCTCAAATTATCAGTTTTCATATAGTGATTTCTAAGGTATCGTATTTTGTTGATGCTTAGTTATGATTGGTGGTACGGTTAAATTAATAATTATTTTAAACATTTATTATCATAGCTTAAACTGTGAAATCAAACCGGGATCATACCGTAAGTAATAGTGTAGTTTCAATTTTCAATGACTGTGTTATAATTTTGGACGACAAAAAATGATACTAACATTAGGCTCACAAGTTTAACTTAAAAACCATTAGAATCGGCATTGAACACCCCTACGTAACATATTAATTTGTTTAAAATTTAAAAATTATAGCAATATCATATTGAAATGAAAGAGAATAAAATGTTCGTTTTTATGTTATAATTGCTCTAGAAAAATATTAACGCATGAAAAAGTTATTGTCATTTAAAAATCATGGGTGAGAAGTTAGTTTAAAATTGAAATTAAAAACATGATATGGTTAAAAATGAGGGGGTAAACTTGTAAGGTGGATAAATTATGATTATGTTTAAAAGACAAATTTACCCCTATTAACACATGTACTTTATGCATTAGAATTTGTAAAACTCTTAAAATCAAGTGTCTTAATTTATTATTATCTCATGCATTATATATAGTACAGATATAGATAAAAAAGAAATAAGCTTCATTAACCACTCACTCATTCCAATGCTTTTATTTTTCTTGCAAACCACCATTTCACTCTGTCCGACGAGACTCCTCTCCACCAACCTGCCACCGTCTCTCCACCGGAAAGCCCAACACGACCCCTTACAAAACCCCAACTCAAAGCCCAAGTCCTCTCTCAATACCACAATGGCAAATTTACCAACCTATTCCAAAACGTCGTCGCTTCACCCTCCGTCCAGTTAACCACCGCCCATAACCTCAACCATTCGCCGGAGCCACCCACTGCTGACTCAATCTCCGCCAATTTCATGTCAATTGCTTATTGGCTAACGATCTATCCGAAAACAGGTTTGATTTCAAATCAAATCACATCAAATTGAACAATCGAACAATCAATCTTCAAAAGTATGGCTGAATTTTAGATTGTTCAAAATGATTTCCAAATGATGAGTTACAAGATTTTTCAACGGCATCGGCAAGAACGCTCGTCACTGAAACCTGCAAATCTAGTGTTCTGCCATGAAATCAAGTCGCCATCATAAAAAAGGATGCATCAAGGTCGTTGATTGCTTTCCATGTTTTTCGATTACTTTCTGTGTTGCCGATTGAAGATGGTGGTGTTGGATAGTGGCCAACGGAGATAACCTTTGAACTGTATCTCTATGGTTGCGAAAAAAAGCTCGCCGGAAAATTTGAGTGGTGGTCGGACTTCTTGGTCAGGAAGACGACATAAGAGCATTCTCAACCTATCCCCTATCCCCATCTATATAATTACATTAAAAAACACTACATTTCTCTCTTATGTTTAATTAAATAATATTTTTAATACTTTTACCATTACAGTTTTTCTCTCTCCACCTTATATATAATTTACAAAAAATCATTACCTTTTCCTCAAATTTACAAAAAATCACTATCTTTTTTCTCTCCACCCTATAATTTACACTCACACCTATTCAAAACAACACCCTATAATTTACAAACCCCCCTCATACAATTTTGGGGGATAGGATGGGAATGCTCTAATAAAAGACTTAAATTCAAGTTTCAATAAATTTTGCGGAAAGGTCATCCAACTTTATTTGTATCTAATAGGTGCTGTTTGTTTTTAAATACAAAAACTGTCTACAATCTGATTTCATCTGATTTCATGTTTGCAACTAAATATCTGATCTGAAGGTCTGCAATCTGAAAATATAATACTGTTCGTTTAATAAAGTGGATATCGTCTGCATAAGCTAGAAATTAGTTACCTATCATACATATAACAACAGATAAAATTTATTTAACGTCTGTAGACTGCTAAAATAATTCGTGGTGGAGTACGAACTGTGAAAGTGGGTGGTGGTGATGGATAGTTGTGGTGGGTGGTGGACGGTGGTGGTAGTGGACGGTGGTGGTGGTGGTGATGGACGGTGGTGGTAGTGGTGGACGGTGGTGGGTGGTGGCGGTGGTGGCGGACTGTGGGTGGTGATGATGGACGATTGTGGTGGTGGTGGTGGCCGACGGTGGGTGGTAGTGGTGATGGACGGTGGTGGTGGCGGGTGGTGGACGGTGGTGGTGGTGGGCGGTGACGGTGGGTGGTGGTGGTGGGGGTGGACGGTGGTGGTGGCAGACGGTGGGTGGTGGTAGTGGACGGTGGTTGTGGCAGACGGTGGGTGGTGGTGGTGATGAACAGTGGGTGGGTGGTGGTAGGTGGTGGTGGTGGATGGTGATGGTGGTAGCGCACGATGGGTGGTGGTAGTGGTGGTGTTGGATATTGGGTGTTGATAGGATGTGAAGAAGTGTGAAGAAATTGAATAATAGCTTATTTTTTAAGACCATAAAAATTTTTCCAGATCTTTTTCTTCTAAAAAAACAAACAGTCTTCAGAAGCTTATGTATGTTCCCCTATAGACGCAAGCCCCTTGCAAACCTTTTAAGCAAAAACAAACAGAACCTAAACCATTATTTACAACGTTGGGCCTTTAACTTTCATAAAATTATAACTTATAAATATCTAATATATTAAGGAAATTACCAATTTACTCCTGTCTTAACGGATAAAAATAGACGGGTTGGAAAAGGTACTAAATGGCATGTTTTAGAAGCGTGACGTAGTTATTTGCAATAAATTCAAAAACGATACTAAAATGACACTTAACTCTTTCTATAAGTAATAAACTAAAAAAGTTCTTTACACAAACACATTTCTTCCTAGTTGCACATAAACAAAACCAAAGGTGAAGTGATTAGAACAATAGATTGAAAACAAGAATAGAATATGGAAGACCAAATACTATTATTGGGTATGAAAGTTTGTATGAACGGCTTTCATCTCCTTTAATACGCTCAGCCACAATGAAATCACCTGCAAACACCCAAAATAAGTATACAAACAGTATAAATAATTCACTTCTAAAATGATATAATTCAGCTTTTACTGCAGACTAATTAATCATTGTTCTTGTAGATAGGGCATTTTATGATCTAGTTTTGACAGTTTTTAAGTTAAACCATGAGCCAACAACTATTAACGACTTAATATCGTCAAAAACTAAAATGGAACCATTGAAAATTGAAACCAATTTGGTTCCGGTTTGCTTTCACGGTTTGAACTTCAATAATTAAATAAAGTTTAAAATAAGACTTATTAAGCTAATAATACATTCAATTCTAACTAACTCCAACAAAACACGTTACTTAAGAGGATCATAACAAGAGGATCATAACAAGAACAATAATAATTTTAACCACATACAAGGATAAACCTTAAGGGAGACCTGGGAGGTGAAATCATAACAAACAAATATTACAAAAAAAAATAAAAAAAATAATCTTATTGGAAATTGGGCTAATTTAAAATAGTAATAGCCAAGTTTACTCGTATTAAATCATGTTTTGTCCAATTATATGTTAAATATATCTGATATATAAAATAAAACATATATAATACTATATATTTAAAAATTAAAATGCATTCAACATTTACGTTCCGGTTTTCGCTATAAAACAAATCAAACCATTCGCTACGGTTTGAAATTTTTGAAACTAACCGACCAAAAGTTCAAGAAAAACCAATCGTGAAACTAAATATATGACAGTTTTAAGCATTTTCAAGTTTTTAAACCAAACCATGAACACCCATAAAATATAAACAAGACTAGATAGTTTGTGAAATGTAAATTAATGTAAAATCACTTGTTACCCTGACGTCTCATTCAAGCTTCGCAATTGGTGGGGTTGATTTCATAATAATGATGGTTCATATGTAAAGTACCTCTGTGTGGTCCAATGCTGCAACCCATTTTGATTGTTTCTTTTACATCTTTTGTGGTTGCATGGTTGTAGAAGGTAAAGTGTGATAAAGTGTTATCGACACAATTGAGCACAAGATCTGTTTCTTGCAGGCATGGACCGTTACAGTACTCATCAGTGTATTCTGGTGGCACATGTAATTGCCCACTCTTGCTCAGCCTATAGGATTCTTCACACATGTTGTAAATCTGCTATGAAACAAAAAACTATGATTATGTTATCATCTCCTGCCACCACTATGATAAAAGAACTTTTGTTACGAAACAGAAAAGTAATAATTATGGTATCATCTCCATTATGATAAAAGAAATTTTGCTATGAAACAAAAATGTATGATTAAGTTTCCTTTTTTGTTAAAAAAATTGTTTTTTTAACAAAGAATTAGGTGAATCACATCTTGACTTGACATGTGATCTTTTTATGGTAGGAAACCAATAAAAACAATCGAACGTAAGATCTAGTCCAAGATATATAACAGTTAAGTGTTTATCAATGTACAACCCAATGATGGTTGAGTTTTGCTTTTGAGGTAAAACCTAATACGGTTTGACCACATGGTTTAGATGGATTTTCTAGCTAGTATATATAGCATCAATCTCTCTTGGTTGGTATTACTTTAAACGTTGTTTAGCATGATTATCTAATGTACATACACAATAAAATCCCACTCAAAAATTAAGGTCTAGCCAGGAGTGAGATGAGATCAACTTTATCGATCTATATAACATGAGATTATCTCCTAATAAACCTTAATTAATAAGATTATTTGAATAATCGTAATACTTTGATAATTTATAATTTATATAATTAAAAAAGCTGAGTTATGCTATGTGTGACCACTGTGACCTGAATGACAAAGTCTGTAACATTATGAAAGTTTTCTACAATAAAGATGCATTTTTCCTGTGAAAGTTGCAAATTTTTGGCATATAATTATATATGTTATTATTTAAAGCAACATATAAAAAGGAAGACATGCATGTTTCTCACTGAAGCACTGAAGGGCCTTCACAACATCCTCCTCAGGTTCATCACCACGAATGTCGTCATCGCCGGCTCCACCACCTGGTTCGGGGAGATAGCCCATCCCAGTTCCAGCAATTCCCGTTTCGCTTTCCCCTACAATAATCAGCTCCATTAAACAAATTCTTGAAACGAAAACTTCAAATTTCAGAATTCGTTTATGAAAGGGTTAAGGGTACCTAATTTAAAGCAGAAAAGAACAAGAAGCAATAGCATAAGAAATAAAAGCCATTGATTAACAAAGGCAAAAGAAGCCATGTTGATAACTCAAATTAATGCATGCATAATGAGTTTTGCCTCTAATTTTTTATATAGTTAATAAACAGTTATTTATGTGTCGGTAAAACCAACCAAGACTGTTAAAAAAGAGTGTAAAAGGAGATTTGATGAACGTGCAAGAAACATATTTTTGGGCAAATTTCATTGGAAAAGAGAAGAAAAACAAGAAAGTTTGGTTAAGTTAGGGCTGACTAACAAGAAAAAGCAGTTGGTAGGAACTCCGCAAACTTTCCATCATTCAAAGATTTTGCTAAAATCAAACCTAATTTACAGTTTTAATAATTTCTTGCAGCTTATGGTTAAATGGGTTATTTTTAAGATCCATAGGACTTCGTCTAAAGGCCATAGTGGCATAGATGTTGTCAAAAACTGGCCCGATAGCGTTTTTCGTAGGAAAATTGTCTATAACAACCTATAGTGACAAATTTCAGACAAAAAGGTGTTGTCGTGGGCCGGCCCAACTACTTTTTGTCTTTTTTTTCCTTAGCGGCCGGCCCAACAATTTTGAAGCCCTAAACGAGCTAAAAGTCGTGGGCCCTTTATAAAACTTTCTGATGTAAGCCACCCTACTTTTCCCGAGCTTGGGATCCACAATAATAACAAGAAATAGCAATGCTAAACTGGTTTAGTGAAAAGCTTAATAACAAGCATAATGCATATCTGTATTTTCATTATCAACTAAGTGAATAGCAAAAATAACAATGATAATAGCAAGTAAATTACCTAAATTGTACTATGTGATACTTAATAGAAATGGTAATGGGAACTGAAATTGGCAAACAAGTACAATTTAGCAATGCATGATTCTTATCTGAAGGTGGTTTGTGGCCATTATTTTATTAATTCAGTTTCATTTGTTTTTGGTCTTCTACACATTTAAGATGAAGATTATTTCTTACGGTCCAATTTCAATACACATATGTAATTATTTATAAGTAAAATAAAAAAAAAATTGGAAGCCCTATTCTTTTGGTGGCCCTAAGCCCTTACCTGCCTTCTAAGCCTATAAATCCGGCCATGTGCCTTAGCTACAATTTTCCCACAAATTTGTGTTTTCATTATTATTTTATATTCGTTAGTAAAAGTAATTATAACATTATTAATTATTTCGTTAATCTAAATACAACTAATTAAATTTTATATCTCCAACAACTTTCCAACAATAAATTTTTCTTTCTACGGACGATTTTTTTGACCAAAATCAAATTTGTTTTCCCTTTTACCTACAATTTTCCGACAACAACTTATTATTAAATTTTTGTACGTAGAAAAATATAGAATTTGAAAATCCCCATTTTGTCTACCAAAAATACATGTAAAACCTATTAAACCTTTCGATTACAAACACATGTTTGGTTATATAATGACCACAGTATTTAATGCATGTCTATCACAAAAAATACATATAACACATGCGATGCGGTTTACAAAATAATTCCAGACAACACATATAGAGATAATACACGTTTTAATAGATAACATACTAAAATTACTTATCAACCAACTTTTTCATGATTTCTTCATATTGTTTTTGTAATTGTCGCTCCCTTTCCTCTTGTTCAACCCGCTCTCTTTCACGATCTCGTTCTATTTGTTCCAAATGGTTTTCCAAGTTTTGTCGGGTGTCGCGTTCTTTTTCTAGTTTAGCTCCAACTTTTTGAACCTATAAAATTGTTGAAGCATATATAATCAATGACATAATACATACAAACAAACAAGCGTGCATATGCTCAAGGTTTACAAGACGATATGTGCTTAAAGTAGGCATAGGTCAACACGAGTTATGATGAAAACAAGTCCATCTAAAATATAGCAAATATATGAAATTCTAACAAAAACTTGTTAGTGTCTAAAAAACCTATAAAATCAACTAACAACATAACAGAATAACATAGTAATTACCCAGCCGACCTGATGTCACCCATATCCAAAGCATCAAATAGTCCGAAACCTACTTAGCATACCCGATCAACACTCCAAATAACACATATTTACATACACACGTATGCATACAAGCATGTTAACATGATTTCCAAAAACGGTCCTAACTCAACAGTCCTCCAAACCCGACAACACCTAAACCTAAAAAATATTATCAAAAGAGTATAGTGTGATTTCTAAAAAAATTATACAAATAATAATTATATTAATAATAATACATCCTGTGACGGGTGCCCATCACTGAATGATCTATTTAAACGGTACAAAACTTTTAGCTCATTTATTTAAACGAACAAACATGAACACATGTTTTGTTTGTTATTTTAAGTTCGTGAACGTCCATTTATGTTCATTCATTTGCGTTTATATATGTTCGTTTATGTGCGTTTAAATTTTAATAAATAAATAAATAAGTAGTTACATTTATATACATATAAACATAAAAGGGGCTTGTGTGTATTTAGTTGATTATTTTTTATCAAAAGAAAAAAATAAAGCATCGTGATCATCCACTAAAGTTTGTATTTGTGAAGGTACATGGTCCTTCATATTAAAAGGAAATTTCTAACCCTAAATCCCAATTCACTTGACACAAAGCTTGACAGACGACAGTCGCCTCACCTTCACAAGCTCCTCGAGTCCCATTTCTCACCTTGATAAATTGTGATGTATTGGACTTGTTCGTTTGTGCTCATAAATACAAACTTGTGCTTATTTATGTTTAAACAATTATGTTCATTTGTGTCCGTTTATGCTTGTTTAATTATGCTCGTTTAAGTCTATCTGTTTATGTCCATTTGTGTTCATTTATGTTCGTGAAGTGTTCGTTAGGTTTTAAAACGAACAAACACAAGCATGCCCATTTTCTTAATAAATTAACTTGAACAAAAGTATCTATTCGACTTTATGTTCGTGTTCAGTTAAAGTTAAGTGAACGGACAAGAACATGTATGTGTTCCTGTACATTTGATTCGTTGACAGGCCTAGTGAAGCTTTATCGTTATAATGGTCCTGGGTAATTTTCTTTTCGAAGGATTTTCGCCGGATTTGTAAAGCTTCATTGATTAAAGCTTCATTGATAGACACTTAAGCATACATACACACATACATACATACACACACATGCATGCACGCACGCACACACAAATACACGCATACACACATACACCCATACATGCATACACATATACACATATACATGCATACATACATACACTTACATAAATTTCTTTAAAAGAAAAGGATATGTAAGCTAATGTTAAAACTAAAAAAGAATAAAACAATTAGAAAGACAATAATTATATTTAAAAAAAGTAAATAATAATAATAAATAACTTAAATAAAAAACTCAAAAAAAATCCAAGAAAATACTCTATTTTTATCTGTGGGTTTCTGTTGACATTTGTGATTTATTTTAACCCTTCACCTTGCAATGTGTTGTCAAAGTAGCTCTTAAAAGTGTAGTTGGACATGGCTTTGTGGAACGCATTACAATTCTTGCAACAAGTCATTTCCGTATTGTCTGACATTAGACATTAGACATAAACTGAACTTGTAAAAATTTCAAGATTTCTCTTTGTTTCTAATGTCATCATCACAGGCCCAGCCCAAGGGAAGGGCGAGGAGGGCGACGGACCCTGACCCACTCTTCCGAAAGGCCCATAATTATTAAAAAAATAAAATTTATATCTTATATATAATTTTATTTTAACACAATAGCCTACAAAATGATTATTTGGTTGAATGAAAAGTGTTTTAGACTATGGTTATAAAGGTTATAGGTTCAATTCCCACAATTAGTGTTCTTTCTTTTATAGAAAGAAACTTTTATTTATGTTTTGTATGAGTCATTTTAGTAACATATTTATTATTATTTGTTTGTTTTGGGCTTTAAAATGTAATCTTATTAATAAAATTGTCAAATTATCTATTACATAGTTGCAAACGCGATTTTAGGGGCCCGTTTTTTTACTCGTCCCAGGCCTCAAAATTTTAATGGATTCTCGGAGACGGCCTGCGTCTTCACATTGTATCATTTGCCATTTGAATGTTTTAGAAATGAGACATGAGAGTCTTTAGAGCTATGCGTTTTTGAGTATTTTGAAACCAAGATAAGGGTTATAATCAAACTACTACACTAAATACCTGTTTATACTAAACGTATGGGGCAAAATGGTCCAAAACAACTGATTTCAACTACAAATGACTAGTTGGATTTATTTTTAATTTACCATATAACAATAAAAGGTTACTAATCAGGGCTAGCTTCAAATGTACTAACCGGTCCTAAACGTATGGTTAACATCGGTAACAAACCGGTGACTCTATACCGCTAATAACCGGTTTTTTATCATGGGTTAAAATTTTCATCTCCAAATCAAACAAGAAACGAAAACAGACGTTAATTTGGATTAAGCCCTTTTTAATTGGATCAATTATGTGGCAATATTATGGGCCAAGTCCGCTCAAATCTACCTAGCATATGGCCCAGTCGGTTGAATTAAAAAAAATACAAGCACACTCGTAATTCTGGCCAACAATACATTATACAAAATGTAATTCTTAACAAGAGTAAGTTAGTAAAACATATTCCTTCTTGTTTGAACAAAAAAATTGAATTTATGAGGACTAAAATGCCCCTTATGTGAAGAGCATGAGAGCATATATAACTAAAAATAGAGAACTAAAAAAGATAACTGGAAGACCAGAAATCAAAATAGTTATGAATTGAAATCTTATAACCTAATTTGTAAAGATTTCTTTTGGGGAACTGAATAAGTTAAACAGATCAATAAAACCATTATTTAGTAGTATAACCTTCTTTTATATGCTTTTTTTAACATATCTATATCTATATTATCTATATCTATATCAATATTTATATTACATTATAAAAGATATAGACGTCCTTTCGACTATCCCTTTCTCTCTCCTTCAGACACCCTAAAATTAACTGCGCCTTCAATTCTCCTGCCGTTTCTCCGATTCAGTCTTCAATTCTCCGACGACACTTCATCTTCAGTTATTATTATTGATCGGTTTCAATTGATTGCTTTATCTGTTTCAAACCTATAATAATCATTGTGCCCTAACTGGTCATCCGCACACTAGTCGCCGTGCCATAACTACTCATACACACAAGAATTTATCTGCGGTAAAATCGAACATTCTCTTCTTACTATTCTTCTGTTGGATTTTTTGTTAATTTGCTAAACTTATGTTTGATTTTCATCTGACTATAGAACTTTGTCTTTATCTTCTTTTGATTTGGTTGAAATTTTGTTTTCATGAACAACTTTTCAAGCAAAAATTAGTTATGGAATTCGATTTCAAGTACTATAAATCTTCATTAATCATCCTCCATAGCCCGCAGGTACTCTCTGTCCATCAATTTGTTTGTCACATTAGACCCTTAAATCTTTAAAGTATTGTAGGAGACTTCTCTGGAAATTGGTCTATGGATGTTATGGCTGGTAGGAGATGTAATTCTCCAGCGACCCTTCATTAATAGACGATTCATCTAAATTTTCGTGCATTAGTTAGTCATCGGCTTCGATTCCATCTGACGTTTCACCTAAATTCACGTCTAGGAGTTAGCCATTGGTTTGGATTTCATCATTTAATTTAAGGTACTCATTAGTTCGATTTTCAATTACAAGCTTAGAAACTAATCAATCCCTGGCAATTCATTCGGTTCTCTTTCTGATGAATCGGTTCCAGGTTAGTCCTTTGCTATTTGCTAAATCCTTCCTTGAATTTGGTTTCTAATGAACCGATGTCGGTTTTGCTAAATTTGTTGTGGAATTCCGCCGCCCAATTTCACTTTGATTCCGTTCCGTACCGTATTTCATGAATCCATTGAATAATGTTGTGTTTGTTTTGGCTGTTGCTTTTTCGTTATAATATGCAGCAGGTTTCAGGTGATCAGTTTGACGATATACTCTTCATTTACTAGCGAATATTGTGGTCTGTTATCTTCTTATTATTATCTTTTTATTTTTAGGCCTTGTTTTTGGTTAGTTTACAATTAGATTTGTTCATAATGTTCATAATGTAATGGTGTGATTATTTTCATTTATTACTGTTTTGACCACTGATAATTAGTTTCCAGATTTGCTGTGCCAATATGCCTTGGGACTCTTGTGTGAGGTGTTGATCAGGATGAATCAATATTGTTGGTTGCACTGCTGTTTGTGAGAGCTGGAAAGATATCATGAAGGAGATTGTAAAAAAAGCCTAATGTTTCCGGTTTGTTGACTTTTCCAATTTCGGTCAAACAGGTGAATTTCATTTTATGGTTGATTATTGTTATGTATCTATATTATATTATTAATCTACCTTCCTTAAGGTAAAGCAGCTAAGGATCCTAACAAGCCTAAGGGACCTGCAAGCACATTCGCCATCCGCGAAATACAGCAGAGCAGACGTCGGTTACGTGAATGAGGTAGTTTTGATTATGTATAATTTGTGTATGTTTGCCTATGTTGTTTGCATAAGTTTGTTTCATATCATTAGTCTATAGTCAGTTAATGTTTGTGGTATGAAGTTTTGTTCATTTCTGACATGTGTACTTGCAAATTCGAGTGAAGCTGTTGAGACCACAAATCAATTGGCACTCCAAGAAGACGTGCTGGTATCTGAAGTTTTGTTTTACTTTTCTATATCTATTATGTGATAGTGCAGGTCCTCATAAAGTTCAAGTGATTTGGAGCAGTTTTTATACTAGGAAACATGCGTCACGGCGTGCTTGATAAAGTCATAAGGTTGCTCTTACTCTCCATATAGCTTTGCATTGTTTTTTATTCATTAATCTTATATTTTTAGCCTGGAATTATATTTTTTAGGCATTTTTGACATGTTTACTTTCAAATTCGAGTGATGAAGCTGTTGAGACCACAAATCAATTGGCACCCAAGAAGACTTGCTGGTAGAAAGGGGGTGGCTTTTTGTTAGTATGTTGTACATTCAAGTTAGTAAGTATTCCTACTTCAAAACTCTATGAAATTCATTCGAGTTTGATGAAGTGGGTTTAGTTTAGAAAGTTTTGGATTTATCAGGTTATTTTGAGGAGCAGGAAGTAAGAAGGAAGCATTGCCATTAAGCTCAAACCTTTCGATCTTGGTATGGTTTAAATTAAGAGGGGCATTAGTTATTCCATTTAACAAAAATAACTCAGATTGTGTAAGGAATGATGATAGGAAATTTGTGGTAAGAGAATAATTCAACAGGCCTGTTCGTTGATCTATCAGGTCAATGACCTAGATTTAAATGTTTTGGTTAAATGCCTAATACGGTATGTTGACCTGATTTAAGTGTTTTGGTCAAACGCCTAATAGATTAAGTCATAAAGCTATACATACTAACTTTTGTGATATGAGCACATCTATATGAGTAGACCCACACAACAGGCCTAGACGATACGGTTCGTATGAACTAAGAGGCATACAGGTCAAGGTCAATACGTTTTCTTAACAAGATAATTAAACAATAAATTTTAGATTTTTTTATTTTATAAAACCAAAGAACTTGGATAAGATTGCAACTTTAGATTACAGAAAGAAAGTTTGCATTAGGAATAATGGAACTTAGTTTTTTTGTTTTAAACAAAAGGAGGATAACTAAGCCAAATATTATTTAAGCAAATTACTCAAACATACTTTGGTGAGTCTTTATAATTAAAACCCTTTTTTAAATTGTTTTGGATGTAAACAATAATTTATTATTGAATGTATAGATTTTGCATCTATATTAGCGACCACTTCTATTATTATTGTATAAACTAGGATTAGGATAGAACTTTATATATGTTTTTATTTTTCCCATTGTTGCTACTAATACTAAGACCATAAATTTAGTTTTAATGTCATTTGTTTATGGATAATTTCTATCATGCAGATGTTATTATGTGTATGTGACTTTGTACTGGTTTCGGTATTGTTGATTATATATCTAGTCCGTTGATGCCAAAGAGCAAACTCGAAACTGCAGATAGTGAACTAGAAGTTTCAAATAACTAACTTGAAGCTGAATTGAAAGCCAATTTAGATGATTAAGGTAAACAAGAAGACATTTTTTTTACTATTGTTGCTTATAAGCTGTTATCATGCAGATGTTATTATTGTTGATTATATATCTAGTCCGTTGATGCCAAAGAGCAAACTCGAAACTGCAGATAGTGAACTAGAAGTTTCAAATAACTAACTTGAAGCTGAATTGAAAGCCAATTTAGATGATTAAGGAAAACAAGAAGACATTTTTTTTACTATTGTTGCTTATAAGCTGTTCTAAAAAAACTCCATTTTGTAATGCAGTTTTATCTTTGTTACTGTTGTCAAAGATCAGGAGTACATTTGGTCATTTGTAGCTCTATTGTAACGCAGTTTATTTGCCTTAATCTGTTGCAACATTTTGTAATAGTTCTATGCCAAAAAAATGACACACATACACCATACATATATATATATATAGCATTAGGTTTTGCTCGAATTTGCATATTTTGGGTAGTAATCAAGCAGCAAATAAGTTTTTAACACCTTGTTTGTTGCAGATTATATATGTTTACATATGGGTATTTTGGATAATAATGAAATACGTTGAACAGTCAAGGGCGTTCTTGGGCAAATTCAAATTGTCAAAGTTTCAGTTTTACTGGAGTTTAATACGTAGGATATAGTCAACATTAGATTGTTAAAATTGACCAAACTTAAGCAACTTAGACAAGTGATGCTACTAAAAAAAGTGATGCAGATTACAACATTTGCTTCCAATTAAATTTTTAAGGAGTATTTTGCGAATGCGGTAAAAGTTTATAGCTATATATGTTAAAGAAACCTGTTTATGTCCACATGGTGCATGTGGTGAAGTTAATAAACCCTGACCATCAAAAAGTCAAACATAAGCTCACTGTATTCATCGTTCTGTTTTAATATGTTTCTAAAACTGGTTGGTGTCCTATATATGGAACTCTTGAGCATTACTATGCTAGATTGTGTAAGCACCGCTATGCCCTTGATCCATTTACTTATTAGTTATTTCGGTCGTGTTTTTATCTCAAGTGATCCATTTACATATATTTATTACTAAATTAGTTTAAAGGAGACTTACCTCCTGTGAGGTGCCGCTTCTTCCACTAAGACTTTTTAGTATCTCTTGCCAAATGAAGTAAAAATCAAGTGCATTAGCTTATTATTTCTTATGATGGTGTTATAAAAATTTCTTTTTTATTTGTGTGATATATTAACCATAAATTTTTATATCAAACATTGGTACCATAACGAAACGAACTCCCACCGATTGAATTTGCGTTGTTTCCCCGCTGGAACACGCGAGCTCTTGCTAGTCCATGTTTATAACTACCTACCTTCTTTTATATACTTTTTTAGCATATCCATGTTTATAACTACCTACCTATTTTGTTTAATCTATTATTATTTCGTAGATGATACATAAGTTGGTAAGATGATTTATAACAATATACTTTTTTGTATAATCAAAAGTACACAGGGGAAGATAATAAAATCAAGATTTCATTAAAATATATGCTTATTCACATTTTTCCATTGTAAATTACACTTATGAAACACACCAATCAAGAACTTCAAATTTATAGGGCTACAGTCCCTTAGTAGTTTTCTTTTTAATTACAAGAAAACTAAAATCCATTACTAGACACCCCATTTACAGTTACTATTTTTTTACTCGGGTAAAAGTAGGATGGTAGAAATGCAACTTTTAATAGTAAAAGATCTAATATAAAAATCATCAATATCAATAGTTGATTTCTTCAATTGTTGGTTTGATGGCCAAAGAATGTTTGAGATCACCAATGTGAAGAGTGTGTTCACCCATTGGAACCCTTCGGATTCCAAATTGGTCAACCACACTCAAATGTTTGCACACATGAAGGTCAAGTGCAACCCGTTGGAGCCCACCGGCCGCCACATGAACCTTTTGGAAGGCCACTAATTGCTTGTGGGTGGCCCATTTACCTTCTGGTGGGCTCGAGAACACCATCACAGTGTGAGTCCCGTCCATGGTTCCAGTATTCTCCACGTCGATGTGTAGGCCCGTGGAGAGGGTGGAGCATTTGGTATGTGATACCCGCACCCCGTTGGTTAGAGTTGTTGAGTTGTTGTTTTCGAGGTGGATTGATAGCATGGGAACCGAGAGTGCCATTGGGGCTTGAGCAATTGACTATATTAAACGGCCGGTTTAAACATGATCTGCATTATGAACTTCTTAATGCCAACACCCGCATAGCCGAGATGCTGAAGATCGCGAATGCCAAAACCGGCCTTCTTGACAAGAAGACAAAGGAGATCGAGGACTTGAAGCAGGAACTTTCGATGGCCAAGAAGGAGCTCGTCCACCAAGAAGCGGATCGTCTGGTGCAGATCCAAGAGGTCATTGAGAGGACAAAGAGGTCTACTGCTATTTTCATCTTCCAGTCTCAACTCCAGATGGCTAAGGAGGCTAAAGATGCCGTTGTCGACACTTCTTTCTGGGATGTGGCTACTTGGGAGAAAGTTTTGGCTGAGCTTAATGGTGAAAGCGTGGAGGATGTTGGTCCAAGTGTAGTGGAGAAGGCTGCGGAGGAGGCTTTGGAGGTGGTAATCCAGGACACAGTGAAGGCGGTCGATGGTGAGGTGCAATTAGGCGATGATAGCGGTAAAGAAAAGGCTTGAGCCCAATTTTTTATGTTCTTATGTTTGTTGGTGTGATGTTGGGTTGTAATGGTTGTTAAACAATTTACTTTTCTGTCTTGAAACAATATTATGCTTAGGATATTAGGATACATGGGTGGAGGGATCTTGACTTTCCAAGACGAAGCCCATGTTATCTTGACTTTTGGACATCTGGCAATATTCGGGTGGAGGGATCTTGGCTTTTCAAGACGAAACCCGGGTGTTGCCTTTTTAATTTCCTGCACTTATGATTAGTAATAATATAATCTTTTGGCTTTAAGCATTGTGTTCAGTAACTTGTAAGTTTTAGTTGGAATATTACATGTCTTTAATTTTCTAAAATAACTTACTTCAAGGATAATGTATCCTGAAAACATGCTTCTTGAATATTTTGAGGATTATAGTTTCAGAAAATATATCTTTAAGACTTTTTATTAAAATATCCTGAGGATCATATATCCTGAACATACAATATTTTAAAGATTATATATTTTTAGAAAACATAATCAAAAGACTTATTAGGAATTGAAATAAAATATATTACAGATAATATATCCTTGTGCCTTGTATGAGTTATCACAATCAAATCAAAAGATCATACCTTGAAATATGAATTGAATGCTAAAACTAAGTGTAAAGAGTACCTTTATGGAGATCATTTATAAATCTAGTTAGCTTACATATGATGTCCCCAACTGTTGAACTTTTTGAAGTATCATGTTTCCGAAATTTTGCCAAGTTAAAAACAACTTAGTAACACTTCTATGCTTAGCGATCTGGTCGATCTCTGATCTATGAAAACAAAGTTAGATAATCCTAGCGATAAAGCCCATTTACTGGCGACAAAGCCTTTGTACTGGCGATAAAGCCTTTTCACTGGCGACTAGGCCTTTACTTGAGAGACATGAAAATGTCTAAGCTTGAGATAAATCTGGGGAAAGTCCCAAACGTATGGGCATGAAAATACCAAGAACTTAGATAACATGAAGATGTTATAAACCTTAGATAACATGAAAATGTTATAAACCATATGTGTGAATCGTCTGCCAATTATCTTAAGGATTCGGTATATAGCCAACAACAAACGGATTATCAGCTGGTCTGGTCCGCCTGCCTCGAACTATATCCAAATCATCGTGTGCTCCAGGAGGATTTAGAAAGGTGAAGACCTTTAAACCTTAGAAGATATCCAGGATATCTTATTCGTGCGCTCTAGGCGTTCGTTGGAAAGGTGAAGACCTTTAAACCTTAGGAGATATCAGGGATATCATATTCGTGTGTGAGGTGATCACCCTCTAACTGTTTTGAAGATAACATATCCTTGGGATAACTGCAAAACACTAAGCTCTTGATGAGGGGTGGGCTAACACCCCTCCGATGCTTAAGTCAGTAAACTTGATTTTGAGATAATAAAGTTCAAAGAGTATAAAAATAGATGAGGGAACATACCTTTATCCTAAGGATACGAACATACCAGTCAAGGATACTAACAAAAATATGCTTTAAGGTGGATAGCGTTCCAGGCTCTTGGTATAGGAACACCTTCCAAAGTGATTAACCTGTAGGCCCCTTTTCTTGCTTCTGAATCAATTAGGTAAGGACCTTCCCATTTTGGAGCAAGCTTTCCACCTGCTGGGTTAGTGGTATTCTGAAATGCCTTTCTTAACACCATATCTCCTACTTGGAATCTTCAAATCCGAATATTCTTGTTGTAGGACTTGGCTATCCTTTGTTGGTATGCTGCCATTCTGACCTTAGCAAGATCTCTGAGTTCATCAACAGTGTCAAGGTCTTCAGTGAGGCTTTGGTTGTTGGACTCATTATCTTGGATGCTGGTTCTTGCTGATCCCGAGCGAGTCAGCTAAACAGAGACGGAAATCTCAGTACTATTCTGGCCAGGGTATGCTTGATCACCATCTCCGTAGGGATAACAGCTTCGGCCCCAAACACCAAGGAGAAAGGTGTTTGTCCCGTTGCATTTTTTAAAGTGGTTCTATCAGCCCAAAGAACAAATGGTAGTTCTTTAGCCCATTTTCCCTTCTTGGATCCCAATTTCTTCTTCAAATTGTTGATGATGATCTTGTTACTAGATTCTGCCTGACCATTAGCTTGAGGATGTACTGGAGTTGAAGTTACCATCTTGATTCCCCAACTTTCACAAAAGTTGGTTGTTCTACTACCGATGAACTGTGATCCATTGTCACAAACAATTTCTGCCGGGATACCAAATCTTGTCAGGATATTGCGTTTGATGAATGAGATCACATCCTTTTCTTTACTTGGAAAAATGCCTCTACTTCGATCCAACTTGGAGAAGTAATTTATCATGGCCAGCATAAAGACCTTTCCACCAGGAGCCTTGGGTGGCTTTCCCACAATATCCATTCCCCATTTCATAAATGGCCACGGGGATATGATAGGATATAATGGTTCAGCTGGTTGATGTAAGATGTTGCTGTGTCTTTGGCAAGCATCACACTTCTTGGAGAAATTCATTGCGTCTTTCTTCATTGTTGGCCAGAAGTATCTTGTCCTCAGTATCTTGGATACTAAGGCTCTGCCCCCAGTGTGGTTTCCACAATCACCTTCATGTATGTCTTTGAGAACTTCTTGTGTTTCATGATGTTCCAAGCATCTCAAGTATGGACCTGCAAGTGATTTTCTATACAAAACATCATTTAAGATAATATACCGGGTTCCCTTCATTCGGAAAGCACTTGGATTTTCTCCTTCTGGTATCTCGTTATCCTGAAGATACCGCATTATGGGATGGGTCCAGGATACTGGATTATCCTTAGGCTTTAAAGTCTCCAAGACTTCGTGGCTCTCCTTTGTTGCTGGAGTCAAGATATGTATGATGGGTATCTTGATGTCATCAGGTATCTTGAGAGCCGATGCTAAATTTGCCAAATAATCGGCTTCAGTGTTTTCTTCTCTTGGTACCTGTACTATATCAAATGTTTCGAAACACATAGCTAATTTCTTAACTATTTCGAAATATTTTGCTAAGTTTTCTGCATTCACTGCATAACATCCATTAAAATGGTTAGCTAGTGACAAAGAATCAACATAAACTTGGAGATACATGACCTTCATATCCTTAGCTAATTGTAAACCAGTTATTAAGGCTTCATATTCGGCTTCGTTATTAGTAGTCTAAAATTCACAAGATATAGATAGAGGTATTATGTCCCCCTGTGGCAATTTTAGCAGGATACCTAGCCCTGTTCCTTTTATGTTGGAAGCACCATCAGTATGCAAAGTCCAACTCTCCATGATCTCCAATTGTTGAACTTCCATTTCTACTTCCTTAAGTATATCCTGGCTAAAATCAGCCACAAAGTCGGCAAGTGCCAGAGATTTGATGGTCGTCCTCATTTCATACAAGATATCGTATGCACTAAGTTTCACAACACACTTTGTCATTCTACCTGACATTTCTGGTTTTATCAAAACAGCTTTAATAGGATAGTTAGTTTTTACATGAATAACATGAGTTTCAAAATAATGTCTTAATTTAGTAGAAGCCATTATAAGTGCTAAAATCAACTTTTCAAGATAAGAATACCTGGATTCAGCATCTAGTAGACTTTTACTTACATTATATATTAGATGTTGTTAACCTTCATGATCTTTGACTAAGACAACACTTATTGCACTTCCGGAAACAGCTAAGTACAAGGATAATGGTTCACCATCAACTAGCTTCATCAGGAGTGGTGCTGAGGATAAGTATTCTTTCAAGGATACCAATGCCCTTTATTGCTTTTCTCCCCATTCGAATTTTTGATTCTTTCTCAGGATATCATAGAAATCTTTACACTTCTCTGAAGATCTTGAGATGAATCTATTGAGAACTGCTATTCTTCCGGTAAATCTTTGGACATCTTTAGCATTTCTTGGTGATTTGATGTCCAGGACAGCCTTGATCTGTTCAGGGCTTGCCTTTATTCCTCTCTTGGTGACCATGTATCCAAGAAACGTTCCTGCTTTGACATGGAAATGACACTTAGCTGGATTCAGCTTCATGTTATACTCATCCAGGATGTCAAATGCTGTTGCCAAGTTTTTGAGATGATCCTCAGCCTTTCTTGACTTTACCACCATGTCGTCTATGTAGACTTCCATCGTGTCCCCCAGCTGGTCTTTGAACATCATGTTGACTAGCCTCTGGTATGTTGCACCTGCATTTTTTAGTCCAAAAGGCATTGCAGTATAACAGTATATACCTGTGGGAGTCATGAAGGCTGTATCTTCTTGATCTGAAGTCTCCATTTGAATTTGTAGAAATCCTGAGGATGCGTCCATGATGGTTAGCAGTTCGTGGTCAGCAGTTGCATCCACCATTGAGTCGATCTGTGGGAGTGGAAATGGGTCTTTTGGACAGGCCTTATTCAGGTCTGTGAAATCCACACATACTCTCCACTTTTCATTTTTCTTCTGGACAACAACTAGATTGGCCAACCATCTAGGATATTGGACCTCTCTTATCCTCTTGGTTTTGAGCAGCTTCTGCACTTCTTCTTGTATGATAGTGTTTCTCTCAGGGGCAAACTTCATTCGCTTTTGATGTACCGGCCTGAAAGATTTATCTATACCAAGTTTATGAGTAATTATAGATTTAGAGATACCTGTCATATCTTCATGTTTCCAGGAGAAGGTAGAAGCTCTTTTCTTTAGGAAAGATATCAACTCCATCTAAATATCCTCAGGAATATTTGATCCTAACAATACTTTGATATCAGTATCCTGAGGATCCAAAGATACTTCCTTTACATCCTGCTCTCTTGCTTGTAGGACCTTCCCTGACTGTTTCCGTAATTGCTATGCTTGAGTAGGCTTTGTAGTCCACTTCATGGATGAAGCATAACATTCCTTGGCATCTTGCTGATCACTTTCAATTTTGATGACTCCCCAAGGACATGGGAGTTTCACACATTGATGATAAGTTGAGGGTACTACCTTCATGCTGTGGATCCAGGGCCTGCCTAATATCACATTACAACAAGATAATGAGTCAATAACACAAAATTTTTGCAGAGAGTTAGTTCCCTCAAAATATATTGGAAGTTTGATTTCTCCCAAACTATTCTTGGTCTTGCCACTGAACCCTACGAGAACTGAGGATTTTGGGATAATCTCCGTTTCCGGGATATCTATCTTCTTCAAGGCATCCATTTGGATAATGTTCATAGAGCTTCCTCCATCAAGGAGTATCCTGCGCACAAAACAGTTAGCTATACATAAAGTGATTACCAAACCATCATGGTTGGGATCCACAAGATCACATCGGTCCTCCTCATCGAAGGATATGATTCTTTGAGTTGTCAGAGTGGAAGTGCGGAGAGGTCTTTCTCCGTTTTCTATCTTTGTTTCTTTGGAACGCTTCTTTGCTGCTGAATATGAGGTTCCACAGATGTCGGATCCTCCTGAGATAAAGGATACAACCTTAGCTCCGGGTGGAAGAGAAGGTGCCCTTTCAGGTATCTTGACAGGATCCTGACTCTTATTCTTGTTTCTTCCAAACAGTTCCTTCAGGTATCCTTTGCTGAGAAGGTATCCTATTTCTTTCCGAAGTGCTATGCAATCTTCAGTGCGATGGCCAAAGTCTTCATGGAATGCACACCATTTGGACTTGTCTCTAATGGATCCGGGCTTTTCATTTTTCTTAGGCCATCTAGCCTTGTCACCTAAATCCTGCATGGCACATATCACACCACCAATATCAATATTAAAACAATATTCAGAGATCTTAGGATACTCTTCATCATCTTCCTCTTCTTCCATAGCATTTATCCTAGGATTATCCTGCTTGGAATAAGGCTTGGGCCTAGAGAATTTCTGTGGAGAGTCTAATTTTCTATTGGTGGACTCAACTTCGGGATAACTAAGTTTCCATGAGCCTTCTTGTTATCCTCTAGCCAAATGTATCTTAACGCCCTGTTTCTGACTTCATCAAGATTCCTGCATAGAGTCATGACAAGATCATCATAGAAAGGAGAATCCTTCCTTAATCCCATCTTGAAGGCTTCAACAGCAGCTGCCATGTAAAGGTTGGGGATTTCCAAAGCTTCCCTTCTAAATCTGGTTATGTAATCCCTTAAGGATTCATTATTACGCTGAACAATTCTATTTAAATCACCTGTCATTTTCTCAAAAGATCTACTACAAGAAAATTGATTATTGAACAAGTTAATCAAATGAGAAAATGAAGTAATAGTGTTGGAAGGAATACTCAATAACCATTTGAGGGTTGGCCCCGTCAATGGTGAACCAAATCCCTTGCATAGGCAAGCTTCTTTGATGTCAATAGGGATGTGGCTGATCTCCATCCTTTCTCGATACTGAGCTACGTGTTCCTCAGGATCCGTAGTGCCGTCATACAGCTTGATGCTGGGAGTTTGGAACTTCTTGGGGATTTCTACGTCACATATAGGCCAAGTGAACCTGGATAACCTGTGGCTACCTGCGGGGACTTCAGCTATGGGACATATTATCCCTAGGATATTGGAAATCATGTCTTTCATTTTCTGCAATTCCCTTGCTATCTCGAGAGATATCCCCTTATCCTGCACAGATCCACGATTAGTGTATAAATTTGCATTAAATGAATTGTTACCAAGATCCTGGCTAGGCCTCTAGTATCCTGAGCCTTGACGATAAATATTTCCATTGAGGGTATCCTCAGGATAAGGTGACGCCTGCATTGGGATATCGTCCCCGACATGCACTTCAGATGACACCATGGGAGATTCTGGTGAGAATACGCCAGCTAGCATGGTTGAACGAGGCTGCGTGTAGATGGATTCTGGCCTCGTTGGTCTAGGTAATTCCAAGGATATCGGAAGATAAGTTCCCCCGTATCCTGATTGCTGCTGAGACGGAGTCCTTGTTGATTGTGTCACCAAGGATCCGGGATTCTGAAGGATGGATGATCCTGGAGAACCAAAATCAAGAATCCTGGGCATGATTGGAGTAGCCTCCTGCCCTGGCCTCTTTTTGATCCCTTCAATCTCCTTAAATAGCCTTGAGTTAGTCTTTTCTTGTTGCTCCATGTGTGTTTTGACCTGTTTCATCAAAGCAAAAAATGTCATTGTTAGAAATAACCGGGTCTACCTGTGTAGAGGATCCCGCGAATGGTGGAAGTTCTCCTCTAGGCTGAGTGTTCTTCTTCGGCACTTGTGGAGGTCCTGGGTTGACATTTGAAGTAGCGATGACCACCGGAGCAAAGACCAAACAGGCTTTAGGTTGTGAGGCCATTGTAAAGAGAATGAAAGTGATTGAAAATGAAATAAACGGATTTCAAGGATTGAAGCACCGATAGCCCCACGGTGGGCGCCAAATTGTTTTGGTAAAAAATTAACAAGTGTGATTTTACAACCAAATTAGTAAAATGGGACTAGGTGCTTGTAAAAATGGCTTGAACACAGAGATTTGTTGCGAGGAAAAAATCTGTTATCCTTAGAACAACAAGAAAAAACCCCGGGTGGTGAAAACTATCAACACCGATTTATTAATAATAAAGTGGTTACAAGTGGTGGAGCTTAATCGGATCGTGATTGCAATGAGAGCGAGTACTAGTAAGTCCCGAGTGCTAAAAAGTGTGTGTTGTTTGATCCGAGTAATGCTCTATTTATACAAAAATAAAGCTAACAATATGGCCTATAATTTAGGAAACTTTTGGACTAAATCCAATTAGCCGTTAATCCCCTTAATCAGCACGTTTTCTTTCTTGCCACGATCTATTAACTGAAAGTGCGAGTCTTCGGGAGATCATAGCAACGATCTTTGACCTGGTAAACAAGGAAAGTCTGCGAACAAATTGTTAGTTATATAACGTATTTAGGATACTTGTTACCTTGAAGGATACCGCATCCTGGAGTTGTTCTGAATATAATGTTTGCTGAGAATACTGAAAATCCGAGCCCTAACAGAGAGGTCCAACATATCCCCTTGTATAAGGTTCTCATTAGTATGATCATACGACCGTCTTAGTAACCAGAGCCCGATTCGCTTGGCGAAGGTAAAACGACAACTTTAGTCATTGTAATCAGTGCCCGATTCGCTTGGCAACGATTCATTGGCACACTAGCAAGTCTTGGGTTAGTCTTTGGTTGTGTTTATGGTTGATATATGCTTTGTTATAATTTGATTGATTATTATCACATGTGTTGTTTGCGTATTTAATATTTATTTATTATATAATTATTTGTTGTGTCAAAATTGGTGATCATTTCACTCAACATGTGTTGTTGACAAACTTCATTTTCTAAGCATATGCAGGATGCTTTGTATTGAAGATTGAAGTTTGGACACTTAGACAAGACCTTAGGATATAAACAAGATAATCATTATTTGAGCATACATTCATTTAAATTGTTTGTTATATTTGGATATTGTGTGTATTCTTTCAATAAGATAACTAATTAGATATTGTCACCTTTTATGTATGATAATATCTTCGAGCTGTGAGCAATCGGATCACGCCTCAGCATTTCCGCCTTTAGTTGGGGTGTGATAGCACGGTCGATTAAGAGGTAGCCTCTGAATTATTCAGCATGTTTCTGAAACTTACTCATCAAGAGGCTTCATGAACCAGTAAGCGATAGCCTTTTAATGAACCAAACACACTTTACCTTTTACTGATACAAAAGTAGGCCCTAACAAATACATTAAGCGGCGACCAAACACCCCTAAGTGAGTTCTTATTTCATGGAGAAATGAAAGTGGCCAAAATATTATGTTCTTGACGTACGAGGTAGGCTATTAAGTACGTTGCACGACGAGATGAGTCGATATGACATATCCTGACATGTGAATATCGAGGAGAGTAGCATCTGAGCCACCCTCATTTGATATCTATTTCCTTTGGCCAATGTTCGACACCAACCACACTCTTAGCTCCAATCCCATGAACCCTTACATGATACAATCGGCTAACTAATCACCCTTTATATTATGGCTCCTAAGGCTAGAAAGCATAAATGCGAAAAAAAAAAAAACTTTTATAATACAATTTGGTCCAAAAGAGTCTCAACGGTCCTCTTGGAATCAAAATTTTGTATGTTAATTATAGCATTAATTTTATGCAGCGATCGTGACGGAGCGTGACCTAAATTACAAAAAGTATTCTATAAATTATCTCAAATTACAATGGGCAAAAATAGGGACAAGACGACTCCGCGCTTTAGATTACAAAAATATTCTATGAAATTATCCCAAATTACAACAAGAAAAAATAGGGACAAGATGACTCCGCACTTTAGGGACAAGACGACTTCGCGCTCAAAAATATTCTATGAAATTATCCTAAATTACAACGGGAGAAATAGGGACACGACGACTCCACGCTCTAGATTTTGTCATTTAGTCTCTTGGATGAAGGCTACATTTTCACATTTCACAATTGTAATGATTTTATTTTGTTTTCTTATGCAACTATGCAAGTAACAATACGGTAATATTTTATGAGTACCTCATGTGTATGTTTCGGAAGTTAATTTCATATGGGAAAATTCTGAAAATAGTTCAAAATAGGAGAGAGTTTTCGAAAATAGTTCAAGAAATTTTCATATTCCATAAATAGTCCAAATAATTCTATCGGCGCCAATAGGTTTGAAAAAAGTTGAAAAAAATCCGATGGTTTTCGTCATCCAATAAGAAGCTGCCAAGTGTCCTACTACCCACCTACCCAAATGATTTTCCCCTCAAACTTATCTGTCCAGATGGTTTTCCTATGAAAACCATCTCCTTTCAAAAGTCAAAACCATCTCCCCAGCCTCCTTTCCCCTCAAACATGTCTGCCGCCGGTGACTGCGGTTTCCGGCGACTTCTCACCTACCGTCCCATCCATTCCGACCACCATCCCCATCTCCTCCACACCCTTCATCCCCTCCAACCTCCCTCCGCCGCCACCAAAACCCTCCGCCGTCGGACCTCCGCCACCGTTGGACCTCCAACCTCCGCCACCAAAACCCTCCGCCGCCGTCCAAGTAATTCCTGCAAAACTGTTTGACCTCAAAAGTGATAGTTTTAGAGAGAGAAAGTTTCTTTCTTGATTTGGAAGAAGATGAGAGGTGTGTATGATGATTCCATGGTGACGGTTAACTCCGCTGTGTCGGTGATCCGGTCGTCGGAAAACAGAGCAACTCAGTCTTCTTCAGTTCTGGTGAATAAAAATTCAATCTTTTTTATTGAGAAGTCCGATGCTAGGTGGAGTTGCGGTTGGACGGCGGCGGAGGTCCGACGGCGGAGGGTTTTGGTGGCGGCGGAGAGAGGTTGGAGGGGATGAAGGGTGTGGAGGAGATGGGGATGGTGGCCGGAATGGATGGAACGGTAGGTGAGAAGTCGCCGGAAACCACCGCACCTTTCAAAAGTAAAAACCATCTCCCCAGCCTCCTTTCCCCTCAAACATGTCCCCCGCCACCGACGGCGGACATGTTTGAGGGGAAAGGAGGCTGGGGAGATGGTTTTGACCTTTGAAAGGAGATGGTTTTAATAGGAAAACCATCTGGACAGATAAGTTTGAGGGGAAAATCATTTGGGTAGGTGGGTAGTTGGACACTTGGCAGCTTCTTATTTGATGGCGAAAACCATCGGATTTTTTTCAACTTTTTTCAAACCTATCGGCGCCGATAGAATTACTTGGACTATTAATGGAATATGAAAATTTCTTGGACTATTTTCGGAATCTCTCTCCTATTTTGGACTATTTTCAGAATTTTCCCATTTCATATTTAGACATTTCACTTTTTCAATTTTGGCTCAACTTATCAAAATTATTATACAAATAGCTTGATTTAATTCATTTTATATATAACGAGTGTTTTACCCGGTGCGTTGCACCGGGACAGGTTGGTAAAACCCGGACGGTGGTAAAACCAAGTGTTATCGGTCCCGGGTATCGAGGCGGTAACTTGACATGATTTCAGTCAGTTTCAGTTACTTTTGTTATGATACCGGAGCTAAAAAAGGGGGGAAATCTAAAAATTTGAGGTGGGCCAATGAGGTGGTGTCGGTTGGTAAACTCGGCATTGGTAAATGCTAGCGTTGTCGGCTCCGAACGTTGAGGTTGTGACTCTACGACTATACGCAAATTCGATCAATTTATGTTATATATGTTCGTTTCGTTACCATAACTAAAAAAACAAAACAAAATGTCAATGATCAATGAGGTGTCGCCAAGTTGCCCAATCGAGACTTAGCGGCACCAAACTTGATAATTGTAATATATAATATAATTATTTTATATTATTCTATCTTTTTACTAGTTTCTGCTATGCATCGATCGTGATGTTAATGCTAGCTAGTGGTGATGGAGTCCACAAAATTAGCATTTGCAACAAATTGTTGATGATGCTAATGATTCAAGTACAATGCTAATAAAACTTCTTTACATGTATTTAAGTGTTAACATCAAATATAAATAGATTTAACATGTTAAACGTATAAATAACTAGTGTAGTTATACAAATACTAAAGCAATTATCATTACTATACAGTTTTTAAACCAGAGTAATTATAATTTGCTTCATTTTTTTTAGTTTAATTACTCTATTTAAAATTGTAAACTAATAACAAGTACTTTAATATTTTATATATATTAATAGGTTAATTTCATTTATACCAGATTTTACCATTACAATTTTAATATCATGTTTAATAAATTTATATTGTGAATTTGTGATAATGCTATAAGGTCACTAAAATTCCCTTGGTATTAAAATTTTCCTTGAAAAGACATGTATTAAAAAAAAAATTTCTTTCAATTTCACCATTAACAAAAAGTGTTCAATAATGCTATGGACTTTTTAGTGTCACGGCCATCATAATAGACACAGAAGAAAGTCTGTCTGATATTTTTTTACAGTGATTTCTGTAATTTCTTTTAGAATGAATACACCACATAACTTCCACACCATTTAACCACCAGAATATTCATTTTAAAGACGTTTGAATGTCTTTGAAACCTATTTTACACTTCGAAACTACGTGCTAAGAAAAATCGCCCACAATTATTAGAATAACTAGGTTAGATCCCGTGTTACACACGGACGAAAAATATATAAAACTTCATCATCATCATCATCTTACTCAGTAAATCCTACAAATAACAAAGCTATGGTAGGGTTTGAGTAGGGTAAGATGTAGACAGCCTTACCTCTACCCCATAAGAATAGAAAGGCTGTTTCGGTGAGACCATATATATGTTTGTGTGTGCGCGCTTGTGTGTTATATACATTAATGAATTGTAAATGTCATATAATCTAGCATTATTATTATAAGGTAACACATTGTTATTTTAATTAAAATAACTCAACATACAAAAACAATAGAGAAAAATTACAATTTAAAACATAATTCTAAGTTAGCCACATATTTCTAACTAATGTCATGAAACAAAAAAGACATATTAGTTAAAACTTCATCATCTACTGAAGTCATATGTTCTAAACTATAAAGCATAAACATGTAGATGTTGTAACATAAGTTGTGTGTTACAAAAACTATTTTATTGAAATTATAAAACATTTAAGTACACAACATAAAAAATGCTAAAAATACGAATATAATAATGAGATATAATTATAACTTTAATTAAACCGTATGTTTAATAAAGCAACAATATAATTCAAAACTCGTGACTTAAACTACCATTTCAATCCATACATCCAGTCCAAACGTTCATAAATAATTTCTCAAAATTCAAAAGAAAAAAAATAAAATAAGAAAGTCTCAAAATTAAAAAAAAATAACGATGAAAATAATTAATTATCATTAATACACTCAATAAATGATAATCATAACAATTTATTTTGAAACTTTCTTCAACTTATGAGTTAATATTTTAGATTAATGTTCAAATTAACATGTGAAAATTATATAAATGAAAAATTAATGAGTTGGAAGCCTATATGGACATGCTAGTTGAATGTCATGTGATAACCTTATATTGCTTTAATAGTATAGTAAGATATGTGGAAATTAGATTTATGAAAGGTTGATGATATGGAAGTCTATGTGGATAACCTAGGTGAAGGACAAGTGGACAAAATTGTGTTGCTTTAATATATTAGTTAGATTAGATAAGTATTTTAATTCTAACAACAATTAGAATAATTAATATCATAATTACATTAATAAGTTATAAAAATATAAAAGTCAATATAATTGATTAAAATTTTATTGTGAATATGCGGATATGGATTTATGTAAGGTTGATGACATGGAAGTTTATGTGGACAACCTAGATGAAAGACATGTGAACAAAATTGTGTTGCTTAATATATTAGATAGATAAGTATTTTAATTCTAACAACAATTAGAATAATTAATATCATAATTACATTAATAAGTTACAAAAATATAAAAGTTAATATCATTGATTAAAATTTTATTGTGAATATGTGGAAATTAGATTTATGAAAGGTTAATGATATGAAAGTTTATATGAACAACCTAAGTGAAGTACGTGTAGACAAAATTGTGTTGTTTTAATATATTAGTTACGTAGTTGAGATAATATCTATCATCCCATTTGGTTATTAGCCTTCTATCGTCATCGAAATGGTCACCCTCAACATATGCATCAATGATCACCTAATCATGGTGGTATCAAATTTCGGTCATATAATTAATTTATTAGGTGAGTTAAGTGTTAAGCGCAAGCATAACAAAAAGCAAAAGAAGACGCAATAAATGCATCATACATATGTAGTTCCATCAAGCTGATTCCAAATCTTAAAACAAATGATATATTCTTATGTCCAAGATGTCGTAGGTTTATTTTCCCTTCTAGAAATACAACATACAAAAAGGAAACTTAGCTTTTGATTCATAATATGTTCGTTAGCGTGGTATCTACATCGGATTCTTTTCCATTAATCATTGTTATATCAATAAGTAGAATATTAAATATATTTACATTTGTATTTTATTACATTATTTTGTTTTAGAATAAATCCAAATTCCGTGTTTAGCTTAAGGAAAATCAATAATAAATTTCTTTATTATTGGTATTTTGAATGCTTTTAAACTTATGAAATTAAATTAATTTGTTAAACCTATTACCCGTGTTAATATGTAATCCTAACTTTTCTATTTTTTTTTTCAAACATCACATTATATCATTATATTTCTTTATTTTCTTCAAACAACATTAAATTATATTATGGGAAAATTCCCAAAATAGCCTATTTTACATAGAGAAGTCCCAAAATAGCTCAAAATTGTTGATTATTTTCAAAAATTTGTACTTGGGAGAACATTGGGAGAAGATAAAAATTATGAGGGAGTAGGCCAGAGTCTTAAAAATATGTAGGAAGCAGACTAAATATGTGAAAATGTTGAAGGAAAACTTCAAATTTTTTCAAAATGTTGAGAGAGCAGGCCATATTTTTTCTTAACTTTTTTTCTCAAAATATAGTCTCCCAAGACTGTTTTTTTATATTTCCTACCTGGGCCATACATATTTTAAAATTATAGGAAAACGGGCTTTTTAAAATTCGTCTTGGGAGACGCATTTAAGAGACATCTGTTCTTTGGAGACTAGATTATTGTATTTCTTCTTATAAGTTGGATTTATTTTAATTCCGTCAACTCCGACAATATTTATTTAAATTCCGTCTACACAGATATGATTTAACTTTTGTCCGTCTATATCGGCAAAAAACTTTCTTTCCTTATTATATTTTGATACATCTGTTTATCATCCTCTTTCTTCATCCACTTCTTCAATTTCTTGAAATACATAACTTATTTTTATAATTATGTATCAGATAAATTAGTCCAATGCAAAGAAGAGCAAATCTTTAAGACTTGTGTGACAAATGGAGTGAGAAGAGCAAATCTTCAAGACTTGTTGTCCAAATAAGACTTGTGGTCCAAATGGAGGGAGAAGAGCAAATCTTCAAGACTTTTGGTCCAAACTCCACATGTCCAAATAAGTTCAATGCAAATAAATTGAAGAAGATAAAGAAGAGGATGGTAAACAGGTGTATCAAAATATAATAAGAAAAGAAAGTTTGTTGCCGGTGTAAACGGAATTTAAATAAAAACTGTCGGAGTGAATGGAATTAGAATAAATCCAACTTATAAGAAGAAATACAATAATCTCGACTTCTAAGAACAAATGTCTCTGAAATGTCTCTGCCGGAGTGAAAAACCTCATTTTTCTAGAATTTGAACATATGTACGACCCAGATAGGAAAAATAAAAAAACAGTCTTGAGATACTGTATTTTGAGAAGAAAAGTTAAGAAAAAATATGGCCTGCTCTCTCAGTATTTTGAAAAAAATTTGGACTTTTCCTTCAACATTTTCCCAACTACTACAGAAATCGGGAAAAGCGACCGCCATTTCGGTCGCAAATCGGTGGTGAATGCCCTTTTGCGACCGAATTGCGGTCGGTTAAACCTTGGTCGGGAATTATTTTGCGACCATTTTTTGTGACCGAAAATATTGTTGCGACTGATTTTGCAACGAAATTTGTAGTTGCAAATTTAACAACCGAATCTGCGACCGAGTCATTTTTGTGACCGATTTTGTGACCGAATGTTTAGCAAAACCGAACCTATTTACGACCGATATTGTGACCAAAAATTTTACGACAGGCTTTGCGATCGAACCTATTACGACCGATTTTGTGACAGAAAATTTTGCGACTAAATTTTGCAACCGGAAACTTTTACGGCTGATTTTAGGACCAAATGGTTAGCGATCGTAATTGAACCTCTTTGCGACTGATTCGTTTAGCGACCGAAATGGTGACAATCTATTTTCACATGATTTTGCGACTGACTTCGCAACCGAGCTTTGTTATAATTGCGACCGGCCTTTTGACTATGGTTTCGGTCAAAAATAAATACGTAGAATTCAAAGAATCTTTTTTTTTTCAAGTTTTGCACTATTTATAAATTTCAATACCATCATCAAATAGTTACAAAGTTAACAAGATTGATATGATTCGTAAAACAAACAAACATTAAAAACAAATACGACAAAAGTTGCACTAACAAAAAAAAAACCAAATTTAACTAATTAGAGATTTTTTGCTAAGTTCTTCAAAAAGAATTGAATTTGCTCTTGCATCGTTGTTTTTCTCTTGCATTTTGGAATTTGCAACCCTATTTTCTTTGATTTGCTCCATCATTGAAAGTTTATCTCCTCTTTCTTTTTCCTTCTTTAGTGTCTCCGTTTCTTTCTCTTATCGTAGTTGCACTATTTCCTCATTCAACTGTTGTACCTATAATTAAAATACAACATTAAAATCTAATTTTTACAACATTTTAGAAGATGTTTCAACCTTAAAAAGTAAATTAGATAGTACTTTTAAGATTTTAATGGTTTAACGTCTCACTAAATAGTATTTATTCTCATTAGTATATTTTGTTAATTTATTATGCTTACTGTTAGCGGTGACCATCTAACGGGTCACACCCGCCAAACCCGTGTACCCGGCCTGCCAAACCCATTTAACAAACCCTTATTCCCCATACTGTTCTGTTAAAATTATGAGAATTCTGTTTTATACTTTTGACATTTGGTGTTGATTTAAAAGCCAATGAAATTAATAACATTTGAATATTTGGTGCTGAAATTAGTGATGAAGCTATTGTTTAATGTTATAGAATGAAACTGTTGTTTGTATACCAGTAGGTAAAAGAATATAAGAAACACAATTGTTTTGAATTGGGTATATCAAACCGGACTATATGGTACACCGTACCGGTTCTTACCGAAATGAGCCTATCCCTCCCTTTCGTACTGAATTCGTCTAACCTAATGAACCGCGTACCCGAACCACGTTCCCGTACCGGACCGAACCGTGATTTAGGTGACTACGGACTGGCCCATTTGTAGTGGTCAGATTCCGGGGTTTGAAAATATGGTTTAACCGGGTCCGGCCTGGGTCGGTCCCGTTACAGACCCTATTTACTTTGATGTAATTCTAAGCATAACAAAGTAACAAAATGATATATTATATCACTTGAATATAAATGAAAATGTTGACCAAAATAGAATAAACATACCTCTTCATTTCATCATCATCATCATCATCATCATACTCAGTATATCCCACCAATAGCAAAGCTATAGTAGGGTCTGAGGAGGGTAAGATGTAGACAGCCTTACCTCTACCCCATAAGGATAGAGAGGCTGCTTCCGGTGAGACCCCCGGCTCGATAGTAGTTTTGCATCAAGCCTTGGACATAAGGCACATAGCACTCAATCATCGGGACACCGGCTGATCGGTGCATGTACCCTTGTCTTTCGGCTATCAACGCCACTACATGATGCCTGATTAACCGTCCGTCACTTTTAACGTTATTTTCACGAGATTAGTAAAATAACGTCAAAATTAGTGCAATTTCACTTTTGCCCACCCGAGGGTTCACACATATATACATCATATGTGCGCACCGCAAGCAGGGCTAAAACATACCTCTTCATTTGTTGCAGGTAAATACGAAGAACTAGTACCCAGCATTGACGGTATACCCGTCATCCCAGCATGTGGATCACTGATATCATTAAACCCATAAAGTCTACCTTTTTTCTTCCCCCCAACAGCTTGTACCCATGAGTCTGGATCAAATAACGGGCGTTTGCTAGCATCATCTCCATGCCTCTCCTTGACATATTTCTGATATGATATCTATAACATACAAGAAATAATGTTTTTTAATATTTATAACTTTTGATAAATAACTAAAAAGAACATACATTTTATAAGTAAAGAAACTTATAAGAATCCTTTGCTCGGGTGTCAACCCAATCAAAATCGTTATGTATATCGATCTCATCCAAAACGTTGGCATATCCTGAACCCTCGCCTCCTCTACGACTCGACAATCTATCTAAAGGTCTTGTCCCTTTCTTCCCGTGCGACTGCATCCAAATTTCATCTACAGTGGCAGGTCGCCCAAGTTCTTTATCCTACAAAAGTCATATTTGAAGGTTAATATTGGCATGCAATGTTTATTATAAAAGGACAATTAACATCTCTTGCTGCTTTTAGTTTAACCATGACATAGGTTTGTGAGCCGAGAGTATGTTTGCCCCTTGTTGATTTCTCTCTATTTATGATATTCTGAGAAGACTTTTTCTTCCACTCGTCTGTATTCCATTTGCCAATTAGTTTTACCCAAATCTCAGCCCCCATCCATTGTGGCTTGTGTGGAATAAGAACAGTGAAATCATCTACAAATTCTACACCTGCCATACTTGCAGCAACCTTAGCACCCTCCCGAAGCCTACTCAACAAATCCTTAAATTTTCTTTTCATAAACTTCACCCAGCAAGAGTGAACTTGGTCATCCCACTCCTTTTCCCATTAATAATATCCCTACAAAAAACATTTTTAGTAGTCTTTATATCATTTATTAAGGTATAGACAATTTTATTTACGAATATTAGTAAATACAAACTTTGAAGCGCTCAAACATCCTGTTTCGATCATTTATACAGACATCCTTCCAACTCAGCCAAGGTTGGGAATACATAGCCTCCAAAATTTCTCCTATAGTCCGGGTAGCGCTACTTTGATTACTGAATCTATAAAATGAAAACAATGCAACAGTCCAAATTAATTGTATTACATAATACGTATAAAGAAAATATTAATATTATGTGCTTACTGTCCATAAATAATCCAAATCCACTCCCGATTTCTTGGTTCAGGTAGAGGCGTAGGGGCAATCGGTCCCCGCCGGCCAGCAGTTGACTCATCATCATCATTACTCTCATGTTGGGACTGTGTCTCATACGCATCCAAAGCTAACCATTCACCGGTACCACTATCTTGACCGCTGACTCGACCCCCACCCCTACCCCTACCACCTCTTGCTGAACTGCGAACCATGATAGCTACAACCAAAAAAAAAATCCAATACTTACATGATTGTCATTAAACAGAAAATCACAAATTCATTATTTGTTAAATTGGAAACATTGAATCGGGATATAGAAGATGATTTTGTGATGATTATTTGAGAATTGATTTGTATATTTAGTTTAACATGCAAAATCACTTCACAATTTTCAACTAGTTCTTATACAAAAATTGCAGATTTTGGTCCAGGGGCACTTTAGGTATTTTTTTCAAAGCAAAAACTTACAGCAATGTTTGGAATTACAGGTTTCAAACGAAACAACAGTCCTCACTTATTTTACAAATTATTTTAACCTATTTGACTCCCATGGAAGTCAAAATTGAAAACTTGGGTTGGAAACAAAGTGCTGTATGTATGCGTATGTGTTTGAATAAAAGATAACGCATGAAGGCTGCTGCAAATTGAGGGTTTTGTAACTGATTTTCCCTATAACAAGAATTGCTATATATATATATATAATTTAATAACTAATACCAAAGGAAAGGAAACATAATCAATCTAATTACAAGACACCAAATAAATAAATCTCCGGATGATGAGTTACAGTTCATAGGTACATTTACCGATTTGCTTTTGGTTTTCAAATCAGGGGAAAATCGTGAGAGGAGAGAGTGATTGAGATAATATAGAGTTAAGTTACAATAACTGATAAGGAACAAATAATGCGGAGTGCTCCATAGAATGAACGGATGAGGGAGAAGTGGAGCCTTGAATGTGGGTGGGTAATTAGGGTTCGTTGAATTGAGATAAGCCACAGACGGTTCCCCTTGTTTGAAAGAATTGTGATTGTTGTTAATTGTTAATTGTTAAATGATAAGGTGTTTTTTTTTTGTTTTTTATTATAATTATTTTTATATATTTTTTCAATTATAATTTTATGTATAAAATAGTATATATTATTTAGTTATTTTTATTTCATAACATTATATATATTAATTAATAATTATTAAATATATATTTTAAAAAATATATAAATGACAGGCTCGTTTAGGCTCGCAAGTCGGCTCGAGCTCGATAAGTGAAGCTCGGGCTCAGGCTCGTTTGTTAAACGAGCTTACTTTTAGGCTATAACTCGAGCTCAGGCACTATTAAGCGCGAATCAGTCGAGCTTTTTAACGAGCCGGTCTTGATTAGCTTGCAGGCAACCTGGCTCGTTTGCATCCCTACTTATGTTTAGATCTACTGAGCGTCGATTGTCTAGGTAATTTATTTGTTATTCTTTATGTTAATTTAGCTCGAACGCAAATTTCTCGTGCTTTATTTGTTGTGACTGTTCTTGTATTTAAGTTAGGTTTTACCGTTCATTACATCGGTAAAACTTGAATGTTAGTAAAACCCCGGGTGCTGGTAAAACCTGAACGTCGAAACCCGAATGTTACGACGGCAAGTCAATATGAATTTCGTCAATATCGATTACGAACAACCCTGACGCTGGCGCAACACGCCATGTTGAAAACTAGTTATATTCATTTACTTAGTTTTAGGATAAATATAAAAAAAAGGAATACACTAATCTCCCAAAGTTATCGAACCTCTTCTTTAGGCATGCAAACAAACCGAGTCAAGCCAGAGCTCGACCAAGCTCGAGCTCAGCTCGTTTTGATCTTTATTTCTAAAACTCGAGCTCGGCTCCTGAGTAGTTTTTTAAATTCAATCTCGGCTCATTTGCTATTTATGAATATATTATTGAGTATATATATATATATATATATAGGGCTAAGTTATCGTACAATAATCCTAACTCGAAAAAAAAAACAAAACCTATTCCGACCTAAACCAAAACAACCCTTTTTTTAATTAACCTGTCCTGACCCTAACCTATTCTGACCTTAACTCGTTTCAACCCATGACCCGTTCTAACCGATGACTCATTCGACCCAACCAACCTATTTGTCACCCCTATTTTAATACAAAAATACAAGGTAAGTTAGTTACTTTAAAGTAAAATAAATATAGTACTGATTTACATCCCCTCTACTAGGGGTATTCATGGTTCACTTCATAACTACTAATGCTAATTGACCCTAACTAGGCATTGTTAAACATAAGTGTCTCATGATAATCTCAATCATTATTTATCTGACCAATCTAATTGGCCAACATCGACAAATACAGATTTAATGTAAAAATACAGAATTAACGTTAACAAAACTCAGCATGGTTCAAATATAAATGAAAAAAATAAAGTTACAAGATCAACCTAAATAACCATACAAGTTACAAGACCAACTTTAATTCTTGAAAAATATGTAAATAAAAAAAATCCCTTGTTTCTCAAATTTCCAAAGCCGATATCCCCCAAAAGTAATCAAACCATCATATTGTTAAACATGAAACATTAAAAAAAATTGTTAAACCACAACGCATACAAAGGAGAAACAAGTATATTGGTTTATATATTTAGATGTTCAAATAACAATAAATTTAGAACTTACCAGAAACAAAGCTGCTAACACAAAGTTATCAACTGTTATAATATCAAGATCTGCTCTATTAATTGGTTTAAGTTGTTTCATCAATATCTAGATCTGTTCTAATATGACCAAAATAACAAGAAAATATTGTTAATTTAAAAAAAGCATATAAAAGTATAAGAATAAATGTGCATAATACTATAATCTAACAATAGATCATTGATCAGGACTAATCTTACAATTGTTGGTTAAAAGAAAATGTTAAAATTTAAAATAAACAACTATTTTCAATAAATGTATCTATGCACTCGCCTGACCATAGGTTCTCACGACAACAGAGTTATAATAAAATATATCACTTAAAAACAAACCCCAGTTAACTTAAGGTTGTATTTACTAATATACTTGTAATTTTTTAAACTCTTCATATATTTTAAAAAAGTAAAAAAGACTAAAATTAGTTAGTAGTAGCAGTACTTTTCAAAAAAAAAAGTTAGTAGTAGTAGGACGAGGCTTGAAATTTTCATCGTTGTTGTTATTATTATTATTATTATTATATAATAATAATAATAAGACTAAAACTTATTGCAGGTGCCACAAATTGTTTTTTTTTATTTTTTATTTTGATGTAGGATATAGACTTTTTTTTTATCTCTTCCCTTTTTCTAGGCATTATCATCAATAAAATTAGTGTCTACTCACAATTGTAATGCCCATGTAAATTTGTGTTTACTCACAATTGTAATGCTCGTGTTTTTTGTTTTTTCTTTTGATTTGTATATATTAATATGACAAAATTATTTTTAGAGCCGACTCGTTGCCATAACATTTGTGTTTTGCCAACCAAATAACTGGCATTTTATTATTATTTTTTTTGTATTATAAGTTACGAATGCCACTATTATCCTGGATGTTCACTGATTTATCTTTTGGGTTTAGTGTTGGTACCTGTACGAACCTAACTGATACTGACTGAGTTCATGTCGCTTTGATCATAAGTTGTATGTGTGCGGATACTGTTTTGGGTGTTGACAAATTTGCTTTTTTATTCAGTGTCGGTGCCGTAAAGAGCTTTGAGCGATACTAGCCAAATTTGCATAACGCCGCTACGCAAAGCAACGGGTTTTGATACTAGTTCTTAATTTTATGATTATTATTCATTGGGTTAGTAGCTGGCAAGTCTACATAAAATTCATAAGATTGTTCGCTTCATATTTTGATTATTTTTTATTAATCCTAAGTCGAAAAATGAAAGTGCTTCGAGTGGGACTCAAGAATTAAGACCGATGATTGGCATTTATCATTTACAAGTGCAGCGAGGCAAGCATATTACATATCAAGTAAATATATAACAAAAGGTCTAGTATAGTATACTGACATTTCAATCCTTAATAAATTCAACATTGGTGATTTTTCAAGGGGTAATTTGGAAATTTTAATGTATCAATTAATTGTAATCGTAAACGAACCGAGACAACTTTAATAATTATATTTCAGAAAGTTGGCGACTGTACTTGTAATTGAATAACTTCGGTTGGTAAATTTTTTACCCTTTTTGCTACCAAATCTATTTTCATCACATTATTATTTTTTCTATACATTAAAACTAGCAACGATATCTGCAACCAAACCAATTTCAGTCGTTTCCCTTGCGACCAATTAACGACCGAAAAATCTGGCTGCCAGTTTTCCAACCAACTTGTGTTTTGGTCACTAATGTTGCAACCGGACAATTCTAGTAGGAAAATTGACAACCTTTTTTTTGATATACTATATTCTTTAAAAACAGCGACTATATTTGCAACGAAAATAAATCGCTACATTTGCGACCAATAACAACCGAATAAGTTTGGTCGTTAATTTTGTGGCCAAATGTGGTTAGTCGCTAATTTTGCGACTGAATAATTCGGTCTAAAAATTTGCAACCACTTTTGTGACCAAATAAGTTTATACTTTTTAATTCTGTAAAACCAGCGACTGTTAATGGTAGAAAATGTTCGGTCGCTAATTTAGCGGCCAATCTTGTTCTTGTGACTAATTTTGTGACCAAAACAATTTTGGTCAAAATTTTGCGACCATATTTTGTGACCAAATAAAATTCTATTTTTTCCTTCTTTAAAACTAGCGACCATATTCGCAACTGAAACATTTCGTTCGCTTACATATGTGATAGATTAACGACCGAAAAAGTTTGATCACTAATTTTGCGACCAATCTTGTCTGGTCACTAATTTTGCGACCGAAACAATTTTGGTCAAAAATTCGAGACCATTTTTACGACCAAATTAATTCTTATTAAAATTTATTTTCTTTTTTTAATAATCAGCGACTATAATTGCAACCGAAACAACTTTGGTCGCTACACAAGTACAAATTTTTGAAAATAATCAACGATTTTAAGCTATTTTGAGACTTCTCTCTGGAAATGACTATTTTATGAATTTATGTTTATATTATAAACGTGATACATTAATGTTACAAAATTGAAGCAGAAATTAGGGGAAAACCAAGGTAAAGAAAAATGACTGGTAAAGAATCAGATTCTTGACATGAACATGTTGAAGAAAACGATAAAATTTCAGAGAACTTTATGCTATCATGACATGTATCAGGTGCTTCAAATCTAGTGCTACAATCACACAGTCAATAAAGTTTGTATTACAAATTTCAATAGGAGTACATCACTGTTGGATTTTTTTATTTAATAAAGTATATATATAGGATTAGGATAAAATAAAAATTCATTAGAGTTTGAAAATTTTATAAACTAATTTTTATTCACATGTTTTTAATTAAATTTTGAATCTTATGACCCGCGATTAAAGTTAATAAAATACGTAAAAGTAAAGTTACGTTTTCCCTCTCATGAAAAATATGTTTAAATGTAACAACATATATTACATTTAATACAAAATATCGAAAGATAAATGTAACACTTTTTATCTTTCGATGTTTTGTATTAAATGTAACAACATATATTACATATGTAAAAAATCAAAAAAAAAATAATGTTACATAGGATTTTCACGGATTTTCACAACTCAAATGGGCTTTTATTCTACATATGTCATATGTGTGCGTGTGCGTGTGCGTGTGCGTGTGCGTGTGCGTGTAGGATCATATGAAAACTTTTTGAAAATTGAAAATCATAAGAATCATTTTGGACCACAATAAACCTAAAAATAAAAAAAAAATCATAAAACATAAAAAATAAAAAAAAGTAAAAAACCATAATTCTTATTTATCATCCCGTTTTCATAAAAAAAATAACAAAAAAAATTTCTCTGTTTAGCTAAATTATACATATATGTATAGTAGGTACATATATGTACACATATGTTTTTTTATACACACACATATAATTTAAGGTAAATGATAATGTACATATATGTACATTACTAGAGATTAAATGAAATTATACACATGTGTATAGGTATAATACGAATTATTTTTTTTTATGAAACCGGAATGAAATATAAGAATTTTGTTTTTTTTTAATTTTTATTTATTTTTTTATAAGTTTTTAAATATTTTTTAGAGGTTTCTTTTAGTAATCCAAAATGGTTTTCAAAGTTCTCAATTTGTAAAGGATTCTTTTAGGATCCTTACCACATATATATAGGGATGGAATCCAGTGAAAACTCATATTAAAGAAAAAACTTAAAAACTCCTAAACCTCTCCAAAAAAAAAAACTATTTTAAACTTTTAAAAAAAAAATTTTTTTAATTTTTTTTTTCCATTATTCTTATATGTTGTTGTTGGTTCCAGAAAAAAAAAAAAAAAACCCTTGCCGGTAACCTCGTCGGTGTAGTGTACATGTGTAATAGTGTGTAGGGGTGCAAACGAGCCAAGCTACTCGCGAGTTACTCGAGATCGGCTCGTTAAAAAACTCGATCGAGTCGAGCTTAATTGAGCCCGAGCCCAAGCTCGAGCCTAAAAATAAGCTTGTTTAATAAACGAGCCCGAGCCCGAGCTTCACTTATCGAGCTCGAGCCCGCTCGCGAGCCTAAACGAGCCTGTCATTTATATAAATTTTTAAAATATATATTTAATAATTATTAATTAATATATATAATATTATAAAAAAATAAATAAATAAAACTAAATAATATATATTATTTTATGCATAAAGTTATAATAGACAAAAATATATAAAAATAATTATGATTATATAAAAAATAGTTGATATATAGTAAACGAGCCGGGCTCGAGCTTGAAAATCTACTCACAAGCCGAGCTCGAGCCTAGTCGAGCTCGGGCTCGGCTCGGCTCGTTTGCACCCTTAATAGTGTGTATTGCATATATGCAAAAGTGTTTGTATTGCATAAAAACAACACTATTGCACATATTTGATATACACTATTGTATTTATGCAATATACGACTAATACGCACATCGAATACACATTAGTATGTATGTGTAATACAACATTAAGGCACATAAGCACTACATCGACTTTTATTTTATTATTATTTTTTTTTCATATAATACAACACTACTATACATATACAATATACAAATATTGAATATATGCAATTAAACACTATTAAACTTAAATATACATAGTAATACACATGTGTAATACAATGGTATCGCACAGTAATACGCATGTGCATTACAGCAGGTTTTTATTTTATTTTTATATTTTTTTCAAGCAAATGGTAAGAAAATATAAGAATAATGGTAAAAACAGAAATTTGAAAATATTTTTTTATTTTTAATTAAAAATAATTCTTTAAGAGTTTTTAAGTTTTCTCTCTAAATGTGAGTTTTCTCTTGATACTCTCCATATATATATATATATATATATATATATATATAGGGTTAGGTTAGAATAAAAACTCACTTGAGTTGTGAAAACTTTAAAAACTCATTCTCAACTACATGTTTTTAATTAAAGATTAAATATTGTGGTACACAATTAAAGTTAATAAAAAATGTCAACATAAATATAACTTTTTCTCTCTCCTGAAAACATATAAAAAAATTAGTAAAAAAATGTTAAAAAATAGCAAAACAATTTTTTTTTATGTTTCGATGTTTTGTATTAAATGTTACAACATATATTACGTGTGCAAAAAAAAAACAAAAAAAAAATGATGTTACATAGGGTTTTCACGGTTTTCACAACTCAAATGGGTTTTCATTCTAACACTTTCTATATATATATATATATATATATATATATATATATATAGGGTAAGGTTAAAATGAAAACCACTTGAGTTATGAAAACCCGCGAAAACTCTATGTAAAATCGTTTTTTTTGTTACATGTAATATATGTTGTAACATTTAATACAAAAATCGAAACATAAAAAAAAATGTGTTGCTATTTTTTAACATTTTTTTACTAATTTTTATAAATGTTTTCAGGAGAGAGAAAAAGTCATATTTATATTTACATTTTTTATTCATTTTAATTATGGACCACAAAATTTAAACATTAATTAAAAACATGTGGTTAAGAATTGGTTTTCTAAAGTTTTCACAACTCAAGTGAGTTTTCATTTTATTCTTAACCTATATATATATATATATATATATATATATATATATTATTGTCAAGTGAGTTTTTTATTTTATTCTAACCTATGCTTGTATCCGTCGAAAAGGTGAGGCAAATACAAAGTTTTTTTTTTCACCTTTTATTATATACGGTAACAATCAATGATGCTTAGTTGTCATAACCACTTTCAATCATAGCCTAAATTTCTTACCTAATTCTTTAATCACTTCTATCATTCATTCTAGCTATCTATGAGGCATGGGTTAAAACTATTTTGACAAAAGGATTATAACTTAGAGAATTAATAGAAAAATTAGACTATGAGTGTAAATCTAAATAAATTCATTTTATCATACTTGTTTTTTTATCTATCTCTAGAACCATGTAATACATGAGATTTGTTAATGTTTAAATTAATAAAAAATTATTTGAAAGAAAAAAAAGATACAAAATAAAAACGTAAAATAAAAAATGTTGCTTGTGTTTATAGTCCTATAATATTGGATAGTACCTACTTATATAAAAATTTCAAACGTTGTGTATAAAATATAAAGAGATTTTTCTCAGCTTTGTAAAATTGAGATTCCAGACTTCTTATTGTTTTTACTATATATTTCAATTCCTTTTGTCTTTAATTTTGTGTCTTATTTCAAATAAAGGACCTTACTAATTCTTATCATTTAACAAATCATGTGTACTACACGGGTTCAAAAGCTAGTAACATAATACTTTAAATAAACCACCACCCCTCCTGTATCTCTTTTCATCTACATCTTTCAAAAATCTATCATTTAGTGTTTTATCAAATGATTATGTTTTTATTCATACTAAAATATGTTAAATTATTTTTTTAATATGTAATCATAATAAAAAAAGTATGTAAAATTGTTAAAAAATATGCAATATTTATTTAAAAAATTGTAAATATGTAGGCATTTTCAAAAATATGTACTCTTTATTTATTTTTTTTAAAGACCAATGACGTGCGTGAAGTATATATATTTTTAATAATGATTTTTCACACAACTGGGTTTTAAATTTATAGAAATGATTTTCACCTCAAAACTAAACCACACACACATAGGCAAGTGTACCTACCGTATAAGTAGTATAGCATCGGTAAGAACCAAGTAACGATCCATGGACACGATAGCTCTTGATACTATATCTTCGATAATGTCTAACCGGCTAAAATCATAAGTTGTTTGGTTTTAACTAAGAATATAATGCAAAATATAAAAACTAAGTTAACGAACACAAAAGCAAACAATCAAGGAAGAATATAACTTTAATCTCGAATCCATTTAGCTCACAAATGACAATAATTATATTATGGATACATGGCAAGATCACAAAATGCATAAGTGACTAGAATCTCGCCAAAGATATCTAATCACGTGACTTGTTGGAAAGTTAGTATGAAAGGTACAAACTAACCACCTAAAGTCATTCAAGCAGGACGAGTGACACGATTATGTCAATGTTTCATGATGGTATAGACTAGTTTCCTATCATGGTTGACTAATCCAACAACTCTTTGGAAAGATAACATGAAAAACACATAATTCACCTAAAGTTGATTAAACTAAGCAATAATCATGCACTTCTTCAACTTATGATGTTCATATCAAGATTACATAAGCTAGAGGTTCGTGTCAACAAACCTTAGATAAACATAGCACTTAACATGACAAATCATAACAAATACTTTGTCTTTTCAAACATAAGCATAAGGATGCACGTTCAAGAGTTTATCATGAATAATCAATAATCAAGACTTCATTCACCATTCCTAGTTCAAAAGCCATAGACTAGCATAAAAATATACAAATCCATGAATGGATGCTTAAATCATGAGTTTTCCAACATTACATAACCAAACAACCATAAGTCTTGAATATCATGGCATAACAAACCTTTAAATACACAAAACCATTGAAGAATAATCATGAAATTGCTATAACACTAACACAATCCTTGCCAATAATCCATAAATACCATCAAATATTACTAAACTTCATCTAAATCAAAGTGATAACAAAGAGTTTAGCTCATCATGAGCTCAAGAACAACATACAAGCTTGAAAAGACAACAAAATTCATGGTAAAATCAAGAAGAATCAAACCAAGAATCCAAGCTAGATGATGTAGATGATGGATGATGCTTCTCTTGATGTTGGAATCCTTCAAAGTGCTTGCAATTGGATGGAAATCACCAAGGTTTGGAAGTTAAATAGTGGGTTCAAAACTCCCTAGGACTCCCCTTTCCTTCTGCGTGAACGGCCTCTTTTATTGTAAAAGGGAGACATGATCATGTTTTGAGAGAGACATGGTCATGTTCAGCAAAATGTAGATCTAAGCCTCTGATTGGTTCTTTGGTATCCAAGAAACTATTCCCTGTAGATTGAAGTTACTAGGCATAGGAATACAACTGGACATAAGCTAGATTTGGTAAACATGAATTCCTGAATAAAAAGGTAGGGCATGACTTTCTCTTTTGAAGACACTGCTACACGGTAAATTAGATATGTAAAAAGGAGTGGCATGATCATGTTATTACAAAGATATGGTCATGTGTGAATAAATGTGTATGACATGGTCATGCTTGTTTATTAACATGATCATGTTTTGCATATGTTTGCTATAACTCCATGTTTCAGACTCCACTCTTCCACATTACTCCTCCAAAATTCTCATTATTCAGCGCCAACCCCTGGAAATTCAGAACTCAATATATAAGTATACACTCCAACAATTTTCTATTAAATTTCCACCAAAAGAGTGTAGAATGAGGTAAAAGATGTGCAATAAATATGAATAAATTTGGACACATCAACGAACCTTAAATATATTAACATAGTTAAAGAAAGGGAAAATTCTTAAAATGACCCAATTATAATAAAATATTTTATTTTTATCCTTTTAAATAAAAGTTTCCAGAAATGCCCCTTACAAATTAGGGATGAGTTCGGTACCGTACCGGTACCGGTACCGAAAATACCGATCCCGAAAATCGCCAAATCTTGATACCGGTACCGGTACCGAAGTATTCGGTTCGGTACCGGTATTGAAGGTAAAAATTCGGGAAATACCGGTATCGTACCGTACCGGTACCGGTACCGTACCGATCCCGAAACTCAAAACTTTGGTACCGATTCGGTACCGACGGTACCGAATCGGTACCGGTACCAAGTATCAAATGCTTATCCCTGCTACAAACACGTCTTTGATGAGGTGTTAGGACTCAACGCGTTTTTCACGGCATGTTAGTCTCTAACGCGTTTTTCACGACATGTTAGCCCTATTAATTGTTTTTTTTAATATCACAGTGTTATAATTAATTTAATACATATTTGTCATTTATTTTGTAACTTGTAATATATAAATTTATATATAATTTTAAATATGTCGTTTAGACGTCTTTATTTTTCTACATGTTTTCATAAGCTATGTTGTCGATATCGTCGATATATCACGGATAAATTAGTGATATATCGATTATCGGTCCCTTGGTGAAATATCAGTCAAAATATCGATCAGAATATCAGTTCGATAATATCAACGATATTGACCGATGGTGGACTGATATTTGACCGAAATATCACCGATACTCCCAATAAAAGAGTTTAAGTCTTAATTATCAACTTTTAGTGTTCAATGTTAGTGTTTCAAGTCTTAATCAATTTTTACTTGCTACAATTGTTAGTGTTTTACAAGTTGCAAAAGGTTAACTTGTTAATGGTAGGAGACTATACTTAATTATTAATTTTTAAATTGCTATATATATGAATTTTACATGATATTCAAATTATCGATATCCCAACAATATCTCATGGCGATAATCGATATCTTAGATATCGGTCATTGACCGATATCCGATATTTTTCTGCATTAACTGCTTAGGTCATAAGTTTAACTCAAAATCGAGTGTCGATTGATATTAAAACGTTCAATAAATGTTTAAGGAAAATTTATGCCAACACGTAGATAAAAGTAAGTCTCAACGGTATATTTGGAACTTTATAAAACTTTATGCATTACAAGTTATAAAAGAAATGACAAATATGTATTGATTTAATTATAATAATGTAATATTAAAAGAAAACAATAGGGGTGTTCACGGTCCGGTTTTGTCGGTTTTTAAGTCAAACCGTGAGCCAAACCGTTAGTAACGGTTTTTATTATCGAAAACCAAAACCGAACCGTTGAAAATTAAAACCGAACCAAACCGAACCGTTACTAACGGTTTGGTTTCACGGTTTTGACTTGCGAAGCCTTTAGAAAATATAAAATTAAAAGCTTATTCAAAATGGACTTAACGTATAAAAGTGGAAGAACAATATATAAATATAAATGTGTATGCGTATGTTAACATGTGGATGGAGTTTTGGAATTAATAGACAGTAATGATATTAATGTTCAGATGTTACATTACTGTGAAGCAGTTATGCAGCAATGGTATTAACAAATATATGAACCTGGAAGTAGAATAAAAAAGTTTATGGAATATTGGATTTGATAAGATTTGAAGCCCATAAAAACTTATTAAAAACTTCAATACATATTCTAAAATATTGTTATATAAAATACATATAAAAGACTAAAATATATAGTGTCAAATCGTATGGTCTGGTTCGGTTTTATACGACCGGTTTCCGGTATAAACCGTAAACCAAACCGTTCGCTATGGTTTGAAATTTTTGAAACCGACCGACCAGAAGTTAAAGAAAAAACCGACCGTGAAACCAAACCGATGACCGGTTTGGGAGGTTTCACGGTTTGAAACTGAACCGTGAACACCCCTAGAAAAAAATTAATAGGGCTAACATTTCGTAAAAGACCCGTTAGAGGCTAACATGCTGTGAAAGACGCGCGTTGGAGGTTAACAGGTCGTAAAAGACTCGTTAAGACCTAACACGTTGTCAAAGACGTGTTTGCAGGGGACATTTCTGAAACTTTTATTTAAGGGGACAAAAATGAAATCCCCTATTATAATTGGGCCATTTTGAGAATTTTCCCCTAAAGAAAAATTAAATTATTTCTATGAATGTAAACTTAGAAATGTACTCTTAATATTAAAAATATATATTCTTAGTATAAAAATATGTAAAACATGTAAAAAATAGGTAAACTTTATTTAAAATATTATACTCTTTATTTAAAAATTAATAAAAGATGAACCTTAAATATGTAATAAAGCAAAGACGATTATGTATGACTGAAATATATTAAATTTATGAGTTACTATTAACTTGACAATTTGAATTACACATTTTCTAGAATTATAGAACCGACTCTTTGAAAAGACAAATGCTTTAGTTATTTTATACTTTCATGTGTTTGTAATAGTATATCTTGAGAATCGATTAATAAATCCACTAAATATGTAACAAATATATTTAGTTTACATAATTTTAAATAAGATTACATATTTTTATTATGCAACAAATTTGTAAATATATTTACATATATTTTTCTAAATATGTTTACATATTTTTAAATAAATTTACATGTTCTTATATATGCGAAAATATTTTTAACTTTAAAACATATTTTTAACTATGTAACAAATAAATTAAATAAGTTTACATATTTTCATATCAGTAAAATATACTATTATAATAAAAGAGTTTTTTTACAGGTGTTACCCTCATAGCAGCCCTTCTTTTTATTTTCACTTGCTATTATGTTGACACTTGGCATGCCTCTCCTACAAGAACGCTTTGACTGTTACTTTGAGAAAATTAAGAAGAAGTTGTGCGGTTACCAAATCTTTGTTTCTTCCACAATAATTATTCTATGCTTCATCAACCTTTTTATGCTCAAATCACCTTCTATACCGAATCTACTATCGTTTAGATGGCTCCCCTTTCTCCTTCAATTGCCAACCGGCATGGTTACTTCCGTTATCGCTCAATATTTTGGATGACAACATGCATTTTTCTTTCTTCCTTTCAACTGAATTTTGAAGTTTCAACACATAATCAATGCAAAAAAATTATTTATCTAATCTACAAAAAAAATATGAATATTCTCTTACCCTTTTGTAATTGATGCTTTTTATATTTTGGTTAAGATTCTCTACGCGATCTTGATTTAGGGTTTGCTCTCCACATTAATTCATCCCACTATCAACTCGTGATTTCAATAGGAGACTCAATTTTGTGAGAGTCGAATTCAATTGAACTATAGGGATCTCTTTTTAATTGTTAAGATGAAACATCTGTGAATCAAAGCAGTTGTTGGCGGTTTTAACTAAATGTTCGTCTTTGTTACTGTCATATGTTAGTTTTAGTTAGTCGTTGTTATTGATTTGATGAGCCTTAGAAATGCGTTGTGCACATTGGGGCTGTCTCAAATAATGCACGTATAACCCATTCATATATTCTTCATTTTGGGGTAAGTTTATAAATAAAGGCCACGGAGCATCTTCTAGTTAATTGCAATGACTCATGTTTTGTAATTATTTAGGGGTATTTTGGGTAGTGGACTACACATCTTTGTGAAACCTTTATATCTTCTACTTTATTTGATTTGCATTCTTTACTCTTGAATGGGTGATGACCATTTTGGTTATTCAGGTTCCAAATACTTAAATGTTTCCTTCTAAATTACTTTTAGAAACTTATACCTAGTCTTCATCTTTGTGTTCAATTTATATACTTTACCTTCTACAATTAGAAATCTATTGGTGGAGTTTTGTTGCCTAAATCAGTTCTCAAGTTTGAACATTATGTCATGGGAGAGATGAGTAATATATAACTTCTCATATGTTGTATTTCAAGTAAGGGTGCATAGCTTTTGTTAGTAATGCCATTTATATTTGCGTATTGATATAATCTACATGTTTATCTTGGATTCTTGCTGTTGCGACCGAGGTAGGGGACTTGAGGCTGGGAAAACTGGTACGTTCCTATTAGTTTTGACTCACCAGTTTCTTGAGTGAGCTTATATTTAAACTTCATGCTTGGTATATGCAATAGTTTTTTTTATACTTACGAAAGTAGCAATTTCCATAACACTTTGTGGAGATGGTGTTGGTTTTAGTAATTTTGCTTACACACCATCGTCTCAATTTAACGCCCCCCCCCCTCGCGGTGGGTGCGTCAATCAAAAAGTCTGAAGTAATATGTGTTTTTTATATTTGATAACGTTTAGTCAATTTGTAACTTAATTTCTGGGAACATGTTTGCTAAATTTGATCGCTATTAATTTCGCCAACCCCCCCCCCCTCCACCCCCCACGGGTGCGTCAGCCAAAAATTATGAAGTAATATGTGCTTTTTATAATGTTTGTCCGGTCAATTTGTAACTTAATTTCTAGGAACATGTTTGCTAAAATTGATCGTTATTAATTTCGGCAACCCCTTGGGGGGGGGGGGTATTTTATTTTAGTCCTAGAGTTACTGTCTGTGGGTACAACATTACCCATCCTTCGGAGGCTTGAACATACGAGTCCACACAACTGGTATGTGCTTGCATCAACCGTGCTAAATATTTATTACAGCTTTACAGGAGTTATGATATGTATTTTTGTTTTTTTTTATGATTACGTAGACTGCTGTTGATATGGGCATCTTATTATATTGTGGGACAAGTTCATAGAATAGTAATCAAATTTTAAGTTTGTTCTAATTAAGTCACTCGTATTTTATTTTGTCTCAATTAGGTCACTAAACTTTCAATTTTATATCAATTAAGTCACTCAACTTTTAATGTGCCTCAATCAGATCACTCAACTTTCAATTTTAGCTCAATTAACTCACCCAACTTTAAATAAATGTTTAAATACTATATTTTTTGCCTTCGTATTATATGTTTATAAATAACTTAAACGTCATTAAAACCAACACTTTTTTATTTTTTATAAGTAAATGTATCACTTACAATAATATAGTAGTTGTCCCTCTCGTTTTACAACACAAATTGAAATTTAAGTGACCTAATTAAGACAAATTGAAAGTTAAGTGACTTGATTGGGACAAAACAAAATATGAGTGACTTAATTGTAACAAATTTGAAACTTGGTTACTATTCTATAGTGTTTTCCATATACTACTGTTTCTTTGGTGTACTTTGTTTCCCACCACTCTTCGTTGATTTTGGCGTCTACCTTTAAAACCAGAGGAGACAAAATAGGTGGGTTAGGTTATGGGACAATGTGGTTTCATGTTGAAACAGGTTTTGGTGCTGGCAACACGGGTGGGTTTGACTTGCAAACATGCTTTTGTCCATTTTGTTAATACATAGTTATTGTTTTATGATTCAAAAACTATTTATGTTTTTTAATGTTATACTTTTCAAAATTGACTAATGCATTGCTTTACAGTGTAAAATAAGCATGTCTTTCGTTGTGACCTTATATAGTTCTACTTAAGTTTAACCACATTTTTTCCTATTTAAAATATACAGATGTGTAGGTAATGTAACAAAACAAACCTTAATTGAGATGCTGAACTTTCAAGATGGGACGTCAATATGTTTCCATTCTCTAAATTCACCAAGTCAGTGATAAAAAATAATAATTCAAGTTTATTTCAGCACATGCATTATCTACTTTATCTCAATAAGTTGTTGGTCATCAAACGGCTAACTGAGTTTGTTTTGTGATCCTACTTTTCTGCATATGTACGTCAGGAATTAGCTTTATTTAATGAGCCTTATGTTTCTCTTGTAATCTTCACTTTATCACTTTATCATTCAATAATAATCTCAGAGCAATTCCTTTTGATTTCTTGTTATTATCACTTTGTTAAAACCATCAAAGTGGTACAGCTCAATCCTCTAACCCTAATTCCCTTCTTCAAAAAGAAACCCTAATTCCTTAGCCTCCAATTCATGGCTGAACAAACTAGTACGCTTCCCACAGCTCCAACTCCTATCCCCATGTTTAAAGGGGAAGGCTATGAGTATTGGAGTGTTTGCATGAAGACAATTCTCAGATCACGAGACTTATGGGATCTGCTCACTAAAGGTGTCGATGAAGCAGAAAAAGATGCAGGAAAACTAAAGAATTCCCAGAAGAAAGATGCTCATGCGATGGCCATTATTCAACAGGCTGTTCATGATCAACTTTTTTCACGCATAACTGCTGCCTCCAGTGCAAAAGAAACTTGGGAAATACTCAAAATGGAATTTCAAGGAGACACTCAAGTGAAAGCTAACAAACTTCAGGGTCTTAGAAGAGAATTTGAAAACCTTGCTATGAAGGAAAGCGAGGCTGTTGGTGATTACTTTAGACGAGTCATGGCCCTTGTAAGTCAAAAGCGGGCCTATGGCGAAGAAATATCTGACCAAACTTTTGTGGAGAAGTACTACGTAGTTTAACTCCTAAGTTTGATTATGTAGTACCCTCCATAGAGGTTGTTCATGATCTCTCCAAACTCACTCCAGTTAAACTAATGGGGTGTTTGTAATCACAAGAATAGAGGATGAATTCTAGAACCACTCCTGAGAAGTCACAAAATGCAGGAGATGAGCAAGCCCTTCAGGCTATGCAAGATGGGAATAGGACATTCAGAAATTCCTCAACCTTTAGCCTTTAGGGGAAAAGGTAGATCTTCTTCTAGAGGTAGAGTAAGGGGGAGAAACCAAGGTGACAGAAACAAGATCCCACGATGCACCAATTGTAACAAATTGGGTCATGTGATAAAAGAGTGTTGGTTTTTAGATGAACAACTAAGTGCTAATATGGCTGCGGACTCTGATGATTCTCATGAAGGGGAACAAAGGCTATTTATGGCGTTGATTGAAGATCAGATGTCATTAATGGCTGATAGTGTTGGCAATATCTCTCCTTCTCATTTGTGGTTCCTTGATTCTGGAGCATCTAAGCACATGAATGGATGTAAGGAAAGTTTTATGACTATGGATGATAAATTTAATATCTCAATTAGACTCAGAGATAAGAAAACATTGGTTGTAGAAGGCAAAGGAACTGTGAAGATCACTATTCCAAACGGATCATCCAGATTACTTGATGATGTGTATTTTGCTCCTCAATTAGGCTACAACTTGTTAAGTGTAGGCCAATTGTTGAGGAAAGGTTATTCCTTTCTCTTTGATGATGGTAAATGTACTATGAAGAGCAAGTCTTCTGGGTTGATCCTTATGCATGTTCCACTTCAGAACAACAACATGTTCCTATTAAATGTTGCTGATGCTGCTGATGAGAAAGAAAAGATGATCGGCGAAGTTGAAAAATCACCGGTAGATGATCAATCTATGTTGTGGCACAAAAGGTATGGTCATTATCATTTCCAGAGTCTTAAATTGATGCATGATAAGCACATGGTCATGGGATTACCAACTATACAACATGCTGACAAATGTGAAGGTTGTGTAGTTAGTAAGCAGGCCAAAGAAAGTTTTCCTTTTAAGTCATGGAGGGCAACTAAGCCTCTTGAGTTGGTCCATTCTGACATATGTGGTGCCATGCAGGCCACCAGTATGGGTGGTAGTAACTATTATATACTTTTCCTTGATGACTACACTAGGATGGTTTGGGTGTATTTCATCAAAGAAAAGTCTGAAGCTTTTAGTAAATTCAAAAGCTTTAAACTCATGGTAAAGAAAGAAAGAAAGTGAACATTTAATTAAGGTTTTAAGATTAGATAAAGGGGGGGGGGGGAGAGTATACCTCTAACGAATTTAATATCTTTTATGAATCTTTTGGTATTAAAAGGGAGTTGACTGTACCCTATATACCTGAACACAATGGTGTAGTTGAAAGAAAAAATAGAACTATCATAGGTATGGGTAGAAGTATGATGGAGCAAATGAATCTCCCTAATCAGTTTTGGGCAGAAGCTGTTACCACATCTGTCTATCTCATTAATATAGAAACCACAAAAGCTGTTAGAAATAAAACACCCTATGAAGCCTGGCATCTTAAGAAACCTTCTGTGAATCACTTAAGGGTGTTGGGTGTGTTGCATATGGGCTTATACCTGCTCAATTCAGAAAGAAGATGGATAAACGATCTGAAAAATGTATCTTCATAGGATACTCTTCACAAAGCAAGGGGTATAGGTTGTATAATCCGGTTACCAAAAAGTTTATCACTAGAAGGGATGTTACCTTTATGGAGAAAGAAAAATGGGCATGACACAATACATCCACTGAAACCTCTCAAACCTATTACACCGATCCATTCCCTAATATACAAGAACATGATCCCCTCATTCCTAATAATAATACCACTCATGATCCATAAAGTCCTATCCAAAACCAAACCCCTAACCAAACCATCTCTCAATCTGCCTCTAATCAACAGACACCTAGCCGAACCACTTCCACAAATCAAACCATGAACCAAACTACTCCACTCTCAAATATACCTGACTCTTCACAAAACAATCCTACTATACCGTACACTCCTGTGCCTAGAAGACAAAGATTGAAAGGCCTTAATGATGTGTATGATGAAGCTAAAGAAGTAGATATTGGTGAAGACTTTTATGCCTGCCAATTTGCTCTTACTGCCTCAAATCCTGTCACATTTGAAGATGCTTGCAAGAAACAAGAATGGTTGGTTGCCATGCAAAAAGAGATAGATGCCATAGAAAAGAATGATACTTGGGAACTTGTTAAGGTTCCTTGTGGCAGGAAAGTAGTGTGTTTGAAGTGGTTGTTTAAAACTAAAGTTGGTTCTGATGGGAGAGTTTTGAGGCATCAGGCTAGACTTGTAGCTATGGGATACAGTCAAATGGCCGGTATTGATTACCAAGAAACCTTTGCTCTTGTAGCAAGGTTTGAAACTATTAGAGTTGTGATAAGTGTGGCTGCTCAAAGAGGTTGGAATGTTCACTAGTTGGATGTAAAATTGGCCTTCTTGAATGGAGAGTTAAGTGAAGAAATCTATGTTGAGCAACCTTGTGGTTTTGAAGTAGAAGGGAAACATGACTATGTGTACAAGCTCAGAAAGGCATTATATGGCCTCAAACAGGCTCCTAGAGCTTGGTACTCAAAGATAGACAAATACTTCATCAGCAATGATTATAAAAGAAGTGAGAATGAGCCAACACTTAATGTTAAGAATGCTGCAAGCAAAGGGGTTATGTATATATGTCTTTATGTTGATGACATTATCTGTACTTGTGCTTCAGCTAACTTAATTGCAGAATTCAAAGAAGGGATGAAACAGGCCTTTGAAATATCTGATTTGGACTTGTTAAAGTTCTTCCTTGGTTTGGAAATAAAGCAAACTAGGGAGGTTTGTTTATTAGTCAAGAAAAATATGCAAAAGGCTTGATTTCCAAGTTTGGTTTGTCAAAATGTAACTTTGAAGAAACTCCTATGAACACTAGTGCAAAGTTACAATTGGAAGATGGTGCTGATAAGTGAAATGAGGCTGTGTACAGGAGCCTAGTAGGTGGCTTAATTTATCTAACTCACACTAGACCGGATCTGGTCTATGCTGTGGGCATTATCTCAAGGTTTATGTAATCTCCTTCCAAAATACACTATGGTGCAGCTAGAAGAATCCTAAAGTATGTGGCAGGAACTATCAATTTCGGGCTATGGTATGAAAGAGGTGTTGAAATAGAACTTAGTGGATTTGTAGATAGTGACTGGGCCAGCTGCCCTGATGACAAAAAAAGCATTTCAGCTTGTGTTTTTACTCTTGGAAGCGGTGCAGTGACTTGGAGCTCAAAGAAACAGTCAATGGTTGCCTTATCCAGCACCGAAGCCGAGTATATTGCAGCCACTATAGCCACTTGTCAGGCTTTATGGTTGAGAAGAATAATGGAAGATTTTGGCTTAACTCAGTCAAATGCTACAGTCTTGTACTGTGATAACAAGTCTACTATCAATTTGAGCAAGAACCGGTGATGCATAGTCGTTCTAAGCATATAGAACTAAAGCATCACTTCATTCGTGAGATGGTGAGTCAAGATCAGGTCATACTTAAGTATTGCAAGACCAATGAGCAGCTGGCAGACATGTTGACAAAGGCTTTAGCTCGAGAAAAGTTTGTGTTCTATCGTCATTGGCTCGGAGTCAAGGAGCTTGAATCAAGGGAGGGTGATAAAAAATAATAATTCAAGTTTATTTCAGCACATGCATTATCTACTTTATCTCGATAAGTTGTTGGCCATCAAACGGCTAACTGAGTTTGTTTTGTTATCCTATTTTTCTGCATATGTATGTTAGGAATTAGCTCTATTTAATGAGCCTTATGATTCTCTTGTAATCATCACTTTATCATTCAACAATAATCTGAGTTTTTTTTCCAAACTAGTGTTGGTGGAAAAACTATTTATCATTTTGGTGTTCATTGAAAACTATTTACCAAACTAGTGTTTCCACATATTTTTCATTTTTTACTTTTAAATCAATATATTAGTGTATTTTTTATTTCTTCTATTAATTAATCTATTGTCTATTTTTATTTCATTTTTCTTATATATTTTCATCTGATCAATCTAATACTTTTTTTACATATATTTTTTATTTATCATTCAACCTTTTGTAATTTTTCTTTACTTACTTGTTCTAAATCTTTTTTTATTACTTCTCTTATTTGATTTTTTTTAAACATATCATTTTTTTCCTATTGTTTTAGAATATATTGATCATTTTATGAATTTTATTTTCCGGATTCAATTTCAGCATTGTAACAAACATAAAATTTTATTTTCTGGATTTAATTTCAGTATTGTAACAAACATAACCAATTTCGATCGAATTTGTGTTGAATACTAACCACGATGTATGGCTTTATCAACGTCCGAGTTTACCAATTTATGTTATTTTTTGTATTAAATATGTTCATTTTTAGTTTTCATGTTTAGTTCCTGTACTGTATAACAATTTGCGTAAAATGAATATATATTTTTTTTAAAAAAGAAAAGGACAAGAAAATATATTAACTAAAAAAATCAAATAGGAGAAGAAATAAAATAATAAATAAATATTTAGAAAAAAGAAGAAAAAGTTGAATGATAAAAAAATATAAAAAAAAGCTATCAGATTAATCAAATGAAAATATATAAGAAATATGAAATGGAAATAGATAATGGATTAAATAATAGAAGAAATAAAAATATATTAATATGTTGATTTAAAAGTAAAAAGTGAAAAATAAATGGAAAACACTAGT